>NW_022160022.1:0-507 GCF_008728515.1 Papio anubis | reverse complement strand
CCTCTCTCCCTCTCCCTCCCTCTCTTCCTCTCCCACCCTCTCTTCCTCTCCCACCCTCTCTTCCCCCGACTCATCCATCTCCCTCTCTGTCCCCCTCACTCCTTTCCTCTCCTTTTCTCCCTTCCCCACCACTGCCCCTCTCTCTCTGCCTCTTACATTTGGAATAAGGGTAGTTTTTGTTTTTTTAAAACATCATTGAATGGGGAGTGCAGGAAATACTGAGCACAGGCTTGTGCTGATTGGAAGGTATTTGAAAAAAAAATCTGGTGCCCAAAGAAGCTGCTCACCTCGTATTTCCCAAAGAGTTGTAATTCTATAGAATATGAGTTCTCTTACCCACACTACCAATTTATTTCATTATCTGTAATAAGCAGTAATGACATTTCTTAATTGCACTCCATAAAAAATCTCAATTATCACTTTAAAATTGTATCATATTAGATGAGTGAAGAGACATCTCCTACAACCTAAAAGAGATTTCACTCTTCCAATGAATCTTTTACTGTG
>NW_022160021.1:0-507 GCF_008728515.1 Papio anubis | reverse complement strand
AGTTCAAGACTAGCCTGGGCAACAAAGTGAGACCCTCATGTCTAAGAAAAAAAAAAAAAAAAAAGAAGAAAAAGAAAAAAGAAAACAGCCCTTTGAAGCAGGGACTCTTCCCTAGTCCCATTTCATTGATGAGTAGACTGAGATTCACTGACATGGATTCTTTTCTTTTGTTCCCTAGGTAGAGACCTTGGAGTGTCGGGAAATGTGGAAAGGCTTCATCTTAACGGTGGTGGAGGTAAGAGCAGTGGCTCTCTGCGCCCTCTGTCCCATTCGCCAGATCTCCTCAAAAAGCCTCCTTTTGGCCGGGAGCGGTGGCTCAAGCCTGTAATCCCAGCACTTTGGGAGGCCGAGACGGGCGGATCACAAGGTCAGGAGCTTGAGACCATCCTGGCTAACTCGGTGAAACCCCGTCTCTACTAAAAAATACAAAAAACTAGCCGGACGAGGTGGCGGGCGCCTGTAGTCCCAGCTACTCGGGAGGCTGAGGCAGGAGAATGGCGTAAACCC
>NW_022160020.1:0-507 GCF_008728515.1 Papio anubis | reverse complement strand
CCTCTCTCCCTCTCCCTGCCTCTCTTCCTCTCCCACCCTCTCTTCCTCTCCCACCCTCTCTTCCCCCGACTCATCCATCTCCCTCTCTGTCCCCCTCACTCCTTTCCTCTCCTTTTCTCCCTTCCCCACCACTGCCCCTCTCTCTCTGCCTCTTACATTTGGAATAAGGGTAGTTTTTGTTTTTTTAAAACATCATTGAATGGGGAGTGCAGGAAATACTGAGCACAGGCTTGTGCTGATTGGAAGGTATTTGAAAAAAAAATCTGGTGCCCAAAGAAGCTGCTCACCTCGTATTTCCCAAAGAGTTGTAATTCTATAGAATATGAGTTCTCTTACCCACACTACCAATTTATTTCATTATCTGTAATAAGCAGTAATGACATTTCTTAATTGCACTCCATAAAAAATCTCAATTATCACTTTAAAATTGTATCATATTAGATGAGTGAAGAGACATCTCCTACAACCTAAAAGAGATTTCACTCTTCCAATGAATCTTTTACTGTG
>NW_022160019.1:0-509 GCF_008728515.1 Papio anubis | reverse complement strand
CTACGCAAATAAACTAGAAAATCTAGAAGAAATGGATAATTTCCTGGACACTTACACTCTTCCAAGACTAAACCAGGAAGAAGTTGAATCCCTGAATAGACTAATAGCAGGCTCTGAAATTGAGGCAATAATTAATAGCCTACCAACCAAAAAAAGTCCAGGACCAGATGGATTCACAGGTGAATTCTACCAGAGGTTCAAGGAGGAGCTGGTACCATCCTCCTTGGTACCAGGAGGTTCAAGCTGGAGCTGATACCAGGACCTGGTACCTTGGTTCAAGCTGGAGC
Source organism: Papio anubis (assembly GCF_008728515.1). NCBI lineage: Eukaryota > Metazoa > Chordata > Mammalia > Primates > Cercopithecidae > Papio > Papio anubis. The sequence continues at coordinate 222 of NW_022160019.1, read as the reverse complement.
TGGTACCAGGAGGCGGTACCACTTCTGAAACTATTCCAATCAATAGAAAAAGAGGGAATCCTCCCTAACTCATTTTATGAGGCCAACATCATCCTGATACCAAAGCCTGGCAGAGACACAACATAAAAAGAGAATTTTAGACCAATATCCTTGATGAACATCGATGCAAAAATCCTCAATAAAATACTGGCAAACCGGATTCAGCAGCACATCAAAAAGCTT
>NW_022160018.1:0-510 GCF_008728515.1 Papio anubis | reverse complement strand
ATAGTGCCGCAATAAACATACGTGTGCATGTGTCTTTATAGCAGCATGACTTATAATCCTTTGGGTATATCCCCAGTAATGGGATGGCTGGGTCGAATGGTATTTCTTTTTTTTTTTTTTTTTGAACTGAATTATAATGAAAAATTATAATGATATCATTATTGGAAACGAAAAGGGAAATAGCACTGCATATTTTACAGACATTAACAAAATAAAAAGGAAATAGTATAAACAATTTTATGCCAATAAACTCAGATAACTTAGATTAAATGGGCAAATTTCTTTTTTTTTTTTAAATTATATTTTAAGTTCTAAGTTGATGGGTGTGCTGCACCTGATGTAAATGGGTGTCATTTACATCAGGTATAACACCCAATGCAAAAAAGGATGAGTTTGCCCACTTTTTGATGGGGTTGTTTGTTTTTTTCTCATAAATTTGATTGAGTTCTTTATAGGTTCTGGATATTAGCCTTTTGTCAGATGAGTAGATTGCAAAAATTTTCTCCCATT
>NW_022160017.1:0-510 GCF_008728515.1 Papio anubis | reverse complement strand
TTTTTTTTTTTTTTTTAATCTGTGAGCCACGCCCTTGTAATAAAAGGATTCGAACACATTCAGTTTGAATACCCAGCAGAGACCAGGCTCCTACTTTCATGGGACTTCTACCTTAATGGGACTTCTGCTTGTTTCCCTACATTAAAAGTCACCCTCCCTATAGCCCTCTGTCCTCTTATACATTTAAGTACCCTACAGAAAACCCAGGGGTGAAAAGAAGTACTGTACCCTTTAATTTAGCATAGAAAAAGTAGGTTTAAGTCGAAGGTTATCGGTGAAAGTGCTAATTTGAAATAAACACTGGTTATAGCAGGAGTAATTACAAAAGAGGGGGGTTGGGCACCGTGGCTCACACCTGTAATCCCAGCACTTTGGGAGGCCGAGGCAGGTGGATCACCTGAGGTCGGGAGTTCGAGACCAACCTGACCAACATGGTGAAACCCTATCTCTACTAAAAATACAGAAATTGCCGGGCGCGGTGGCTCACGCCTGTAATCCCAGCACTTTGGG
>NW_022160016.1:0-510 GCF_008728515.1 Papio anubis | reverse complement strand
TAGACTTCTCTTTCTTTCTTTCTTTTTTTTCTTTCTTTCTCTTTCTTCCTTCCTTCCTTCCTTCCTTCCTTCCTTCCTTCCTTCCTTCCTTCCTTCCTTCCTCTTCCTTTCTTCCTTCCTTCTCAGCCTCCCAAGTAGTTGGGATTACAGGTGCTCACCATGACACTTGGCTAATTTTTGTATTTTTGTAGAGATGGATTTTTGCCATGTTGGCCAGGCTGGTCTCTAACTCCTGACCTCAGGTGATCTGCCCACCTTGGCCTCTCAAAGTGCTGGGATTACAGGTATGAGCCGCTTCCTCCCTCCCTCCCTCCCTCCCTCCCTCCCTCCCTCCCTCCCTTCCTTCCTTCCTTCCTTCCTTCCTTCCTTCCTTCCTTCCTTCCTTCCTTCCTTCCTTTCTTCCTTCCTTCCTTCCTTCTTTCCTTCCTTTCTTCCCTTCCGCCTGTCTTTCTCTTTTTCTTCTCTTTGGTAGCTTTTGTAAATTTGATTGCTTCTTGATTTCTGAAAGTT
>NW_022160015.1:0-510 GCF_008728515.1 Papio anubis | reverse complement strand
ATTAAGCTACCAATGACTTTCTTCACAGAATTGGAAAAAACTGCTTTAAAGTTCATATGGAACCAAAAAAGCACCCGCATTGCCAAGACAATCGTAAGTCAAAATAACAAAGCTGGAGGCATCACGCTGCCTGACTTCAAACTATACTACAAGGCTACAGTAACCAAAACGGCATGGTACTGGTACCAAAACAGAGATACAGACCAATTGAACAGAACAGAGTCCTCAGAAATAATACTGCACATCTACAACCATCTGATCTTTCACAAACCTGACCAAAACAAGAAATGGGGAAAGGATTCCCTATTTAATAAATGGTGCTGGGAAAATTGGCTAGCCATAAGTAGAAAGCTGAAACTGGATCCTTTCCTTACTCCTTATACGAAAATTAATTCAAGATGCATTAGAGACTTAAATGTTAGACCTAAAACCATAAAAGCCCTAGAAGAAAGCCTAGGTAATTCCATTCAGGACATAGGCATGGGTAAGGACTTCATGTCTAAAACACCA
>NW_022160014.1:0-510 GCF_008728515.1 Papio anubis | reverse complement strand
AGAAAGAAAGAAAGAAAGAAAGAAAGAAAGAAAGAAAGAAAGAAAGAAAGAAAGAAAGAAAGACAGACAAGGAAAGAAGGAAAGAAGGAAAGAAAGGAACATTTAGAGAACAAAAGAGAGATAGAGATCTTGGAAAATAAAAGTATAATTTAAAAAATGAAAAATTCAGTTTGGTGTAGTGGTTCCACACAAGCTGGGAAGCCAGGGTGGGAGGATCACTTGAGACCAGGCGTTTGAGTCTAGCGTGGGCAACACAGCAAGACCACATTTCTACAAAAATTTAAAAAAAAAATTAGCCAGGTGTTGTGGTACAGGCCTGTGGTCCTAGCTACTCTGGAGGCTGACGCAGGAGGATCACTTGAGCCCAGGAGCTCAAGGTTACAGTGAGCTATGATCATGCTACTGAACTCTAGCCTAGGCAACAGAGTGAGACTCTGTTTCTAAAAAAAAGAAAAAGAAATTAATAGTTGGGTCGTAAAGAAGAGTTGAGAAATCTCCTGAAAGTAGAAA
>NW_022160013.1:0-510 GCF_008728515.1 Papio anubis | reverse complement strand
TAGACTTCTCTTTCTTTCTTTCTTTTTTTTCTTTCTTTCTCTTTCTTCCTTCCTTCCTTCCTTCCTTCCTTCCTTCCTTCCTTCCTTCCTTCCTTCCTTCCTCTTCCTTTCTTCCTTCCTTCTCAGCCTCCCAAGTAGTTGGGATTACAGGTGCTCACCATGACACTTGGCTAATTTTTGTATTTTTGTAGAGATGGATTTTTGCCATGTTGGCCAGGCTGGTCTCTAACTCCTGACCTCAGGTGATCTGCCCACCTTGGCCTCTCAAAGTGCTGGGATTACAGGCATGAGCCGCTTCCTCCCTCCCTCCCTCCCTCCCTCCCTCCCTCCCTCCCTCCCTTCCTTCCTTCCTTCCTTCCTTCCTTCCTTCCTTCCTTCCTTCCTTCCTTCCTTCCTTTCTTCCTTCCTTCCTTCCTTCTTTCCTTCCTTTCTTCCCTTCCGCCTGTCTTTCTCTTTTTCTTCTCTTTGGTAGCTTTTGTAAATTTGATTGCTTCTTGATTTCTGAAAGTT
>NW_022160012.1:0-26000 GCF_008728515.1 Papio anubis | reverse complement strand
GGTTATCTAATTTATTCCTGTCATGTTATAGATGAGATAATCACCAAGGTCCTAGGGAGAGCCCTAAGGTAAGTAACTAGGAATGGGCAGAACAGAGACTCTGAAATCAATACAGAAACCAATAGGATTCCCACGTACTCATGAGGCAGAAAAATAGGGTCTGGAGGCAGGGAACTTAAGGCCAATTTGCTCTGTCTCTCCAAAGCTGAATGAAAGGGAAAAACCAAGATCTGGGGGCAGGGAATCAAAAGCCAATACGTGGTAATTTCCTAAAGCTGGATCAAAAGGCAAACAAGGATCAAAGGCTACTCTGCCTACAATTCTCCCCCTTCTCCCACGTCTCAGATGGGAGGGGACAGTGCCTTGGATTGGCTGTGGGCCAGGCAGGGGCCATCTCTGCATCTGCATTGGCTACCAACCCACTCCAGCCTTGGGTTGACTGCAGGCAAGTTCACATCAGCCTTTAATTAGCCATGAACCAAATCCTTTATCCAGATGAAGGGTAGCCCATAGGGACCTCAAAAGGAGTACTTAAAACCCAGAAAACTGTGTAACGGGGCCCTTGAGCCATTTGCTCGGGCCACTCCCACCCTGTGGAGTGCCTTCTCTCTTTATAATAAAGGCTGGCTTTCACTGCTTCGTTTCTGCGTTTCATTCCTTTGCTACTTCCTTTGTGCATTTTGTTCATTTCTTTGTTCAATATGCCAAGGACCTAGGCAATTCACATGCAAGGCCTTCCTTCTAATAGCACTCACTGTCATTAAATTTAAAAAACAATAATGGAGAAATTCATGTAGATACATATTTGAAACAGCCCTCCTCCTCTGCAGTGGGCTGCCCCGTCATTCATAATGTCCTGCAGCACCGCCCCACAGCAGCCACCAGTCTGCTTCATGAGGTCTTAACGACCCCAGGCATTGACCGTGCAGATGGAAGCTACCCATGAGGTGTTGTTAATGCAAATCTAACAGCCATGTCACAAACTGGACATACTGTATTAGGAAATTGTTTTTCTTTTTTCTTTCTTTCTTTTTTTTTTTTTTTTTTTTTTTTTGAGATGGAGTTTAGCTCTTGTAGCCCAGACTGTAGTGCAATGGCACCATCTTGGCTCACGGCAACCTCCGCCTCCCGGGTTCAAGTGAGTCGCCTGCCTCAGTCTCCTGAGCAGATGGGGTTACAGGCACTGCCACAATGCTAGGCTGATTTTGTATTTTTTTAGTAGAGACGGGGTTTCACCATGTTGGCCATGCTGCTCTTGAACTCCTGACATCAGGTGATCTGCCCGTCTCAGCCTCCCAAAGTGCTGGGATTATAGGCATGAGCCACTGTGCCTGGCTGTTGTATTAGGAAAATTAAACCCAGTTTGCCTGGCTGGATGCAGACATCAGATTTTATTAGAAAAAGATTAAATTCAGTTCCAATCCTTCATGAGAATGCTACTTTGTTTCCTGAGGAAGAAAATAAACTGAAGATAGATAATGTCTAAAGCAAGTCCAGAGAGCATTGTGTGAGGGTGTGTGTGTGTACATTTGTGCATGAGTGTGCATGTGGGGTATGGCTACTCCATAGAGCAGCCCTGAGGGCTGCTGGTTACCCATTTTTATGGTTATTTATTGATTATATGCTAAATAAGGGGTGGATTATTCATGCTTCCCCTTTTTAGACCATATAGGGTAACTTCCTGACATGGCCACGGCATTTATAAACTGTCATGGCACTTGTGGGAGTGTAGCAGTGAAGACAACCAGAGGTCATTCTCGTGGCCATCTTGGTTTTGGTGGGATTTGGCCAGCTTCTTTACTGCAGCCTGTTTTAACAGCAAGGTCTTTATGACCTGTATCTTGTGCCGACTTCCTACCTCTTCTGTGACTTAGAATGCCTAACCTTCTGGAAATGTAACCCAGTAGTTCTCAGCCTTAGTTTACCCAGTTCCTATTCAAGATGGAGTTGCTCTGGTTCCAACGCCTCTGACAGCTTGTTCCAGAAAAAATAAAAGTCAAATATCTCTAGAGGTGAACATTTCTTAACTCAGTTTGAATTGAGCACAGGTGAAATATTTCAGAGGTGGTCCTGTATTCTTAGCAACAACAGCATGCTCCCATTAGGTGCCTGTTACATGTCAGGTGCTTAATTTTGAACTCTCTCCTCTATTCTTTGAGTTGTCCTACATGTGGGACCAAATCATCTTGTACATATGAGGATACTAAGACAGGCAAGAGGCCAAGTTGACCTATGAACGTAGGTGTGTCTGATTCCAAAATGTGGATTTGAAAATCATTGGTTTAGTGGAAATAGCTAGACAGACCTGAGATTAACTCCTATTTTCCCTGAGTTAACCCTCTTCTTGGCAAAGTACCCTCAAGAAAGTAGAGGAAATGTCTCTGAGGGCTAAAACTGACACCTGTGATGATGGCCCAAAACAGCCAGTTTTGAGGTCCTCCACGTTTGGTGCATACTGGAATCAGCTTCGGAGTTTCAAACCTCAAAGCTCCAGGCCTTTCAGACTGGAGAAGGCCAGATGTGGGATTGTGGTAACTGCACAGGTGAGCTGGATAGACAGTAAAGATTGAGCGTGGTGACCCATGTCAGTGGTCCATGCTCCTCTCCAGGTTGAGTGTGAGAATCACCTGCAGGGGTTGTTAAACCCAGAGTACCTTTGTGAGCAGGCCTCAGAACATGTGTTTTGTAACAAGTCCACAGATGCTGCTGGTCTAGGAACCGCTGCTATGTTGTAGCAATGGCATGAAGAAAGGCAAGTGAAATACCAGGCCCGGGTCTGGAGGAAGCCACTCCTCAGTGACACCCGTGGGCTCCAGGCCGGGGAGGTCTCTCCTTGCACAAACTCAACCACTCCAAGATGGACAAGACCCATCTGTGAGCCCCTATGTGTTTACTCTATATTGAAGAGAGACTTTTGAGCCACTGATTAATTCAGAAGAACTTATATTTCAGGCAATAGAATACTTGTGCTCAAAAGGATAGCATTTTTTGTTTTTAAACTACATTTTATGAGTAAGCCAGTGAAGTCAGTGGAGGCTCAGAAAAACAAAGTGACTGGAAGAAAACCAGACAGCTAATTAGCTATGGCAGAACTGGAGTAGGACCCAATCCTCCTGCTCTCCAGTTCTTGAATTCAGCTTGGCACCAGGAGCACCTCAGATGCGTCAATATAGGCACTGGAGGAGCAGCTGTCCTGCTGCCGCCGTCCAGCTCCAGGAGCCTCACACTCCCCTGTGACCTGGGGAGGGAGCTTCCGTGCACATCCTACAGACCGGCAAGTTTAGAAGTCGGGAGCACGCACTCTGCTGGGCTGTCATCTCCTCCATGCTCTGCTGGGCTCAAGAGAATCCGGGCTCAGACGACTGTGACGCTGCCAGTCTCTAATCTTATTAACTCACTCCGGAGAATCCCTGCGATGGCCTCTCTTCTTCCACTCTGTCCATCTTTACCCACGTTTTGAATTAGGCTGCCCGGAGACATCTCGGCTCAGTCTGTCTGGTCAATTTGCTGGTGATTACTTCTGCCTCCTCATTCACTGACCACATGGATGTGAAACCTGTTAGTTTGATTAGGAAGTGAGAGGCAGCCACGGAGCCAAGCGTCTGCGGAGAGATTTCAGGCATGCGCAGAACAATCCCGCGACGGTGACTGGGCCGGGAAAAAGGCAGTTAACCACTTGGGCACGCGGAGGTGGAAGAAATAGATTCTGTGAATGCCCTGAGCGAGCAGACGGCCAGGGGAACGGCGACGCTCCCTGGAGAGCCTGTGCAGGCTCACCGCCTGCTCTCTGGGGTCACAAGCCCTGGCCATGCTCCCGGGCTTGATCTCTCCATGGGGTCCCTGTCCTGACTCCCCAGTCTGGACTCCTAGAGACAGAGCTATACACTTTCTCTGTAGGGCCAGAGAGGTAATCTCACTCTGCACTGTTCCATCACCTCTTTGAGCCTCAGTTTCCCCATCTGTCCAATGAAGCTGGTGACCCATGCACAGGGTTGCTGACAGGCCCCAGGGCACTTTCCAGGGTGAGGCACAGAAACTTTCCAGGGCAGGAGTTGGTGTGGAGCAGGGCAGGGCTGGCCCAGAGGGGAGGAGTTAGTGTGGGGCAGAGCAGGGCTGGCCCAGAGGGGAGGAGTTAGTGTGGGGCAGGGCAGGGCTGGCCCAGAGGGGAGGAGTTAGTGTGGGGCAGGGCAGGGCAGGGCTGGCCCAGAGGCCGCCTGCTTTTTCCCACCGCATCTTTGTGAAAGGTGAAGCCCACAAGTGGTTTCCCTGTGAGCATGGGATGGACACTGCCTGCTGGTAAAGAGAGTCCTGTGTGGGGAAGGGAAGGGGTGAAATGGGTCAGAGAATGGTCTGAATTTACCTAGAATCCCCCTGGCTTTCCTCTGGAGTGGAGGCCAGAACCACCATTGCTTTCTACCAGCTAAAGCCTGAGAGCTTCCACTTAATTCCCAGGACACTGCAGGGGGCAGCTAGGTCCCTGCCACTTTGTGACTGAGGGTCCCTATGCAGGGAGAGCTCAGTCACCTGCTCAGGGTGCCCAGTTAGGGGCAAACTCATCACTTTTCTTCCCCACAGAGACTTAGCAAAGGGAGAGAAGGGCTCCTGGGCCCGTCAAGTCTGAGAGAATCTGGCCCTGGAGCACCATGGCAGACGCAGCGGAGCACAGCGGAGGCCAGACTCCTCCTCAAATGGGTGAAGCCAGCTTCCCCACCAACACAGCACTAGCCCTGGGGAGGGAACAGTGCCCGGAGGAGTTGCAGGGATGTTAGTGGACATCTGCCACGTGCCCTGTGTGCCACTGGGAGGCATGGGAGGAGATCAGATTCCAGGCACACCTCTGGGGCATACCACAGGGCCAAGCTTTTGCAGGTCAGGGGCAGAGAAGTGGGACTGATTTCTGCCAGGACACCTGTGAACAGGTACCAGCTGCCTGGAGTCTGTCAGTTGCTGAGGAGGCGTAGGAAGAAACTAGTTCCCCCATGTCTCTCTTATACACAGGTTAAAATCAGCTTGTCAAGTCTCATGAAAAACCTGGTGAAGTTTTGTTGGAATTGTATTATACTGGATGATCAATTTGGAGAGATTTGACAGCTCCGGAATATGAAGAATTTCTGGCTACAAATATGGTACGTCTCTTCATTTTTATAAGACTTGTATAATGACTTTCAACAAAATGTTATACATTTTCATGTTAAGGTGTTACATTAAAAAATTATAGGCTGTTTATATTTGTTGGCCACCATAAGTGAAATATTTTAATTATGTTTTCTAACAGTTGTTTGAGTACGGAATACCACAGATATTAATATATAATCTTTATATTAAACAATGCTAGGCTCAATTATTATTTCTTATAATTTGTCTGTAGAATCTTTGAATTTTCTATTTAGACAATCACATTTGCAGATAATGGCAGTTTTGTTATTTCAGTCCCTGGGGCCTGGGCTTGTCTTGTCACTCTGGCTAGAAGGTGCTGCACAGAATAGAAACGGTGGGTGGTAGGGATCCTTCCTTATCTTGTTCCTATTTTAACAGGTGATGCTTCTGACACTTCACACTTGAGTGGGATTTGTTTTTCATACCTTTCTGGTAGGTATCTCTCATGTGATTAAGAATTTTTCATTGATTTCTCATTTGCAAAGAGTTTTTTGCCTTGAATTCTTATCAAATTTATCAAGTGATTTTTCTGATTTCATTGAGCTAACTATATGGTCATTTCCCTTTCATTATGAAAGTGGCAAACTATATTCTTTTCAAGTTACTAATTTTCTAATGTTTGACAAGATTGCTTTCTTCAATAATCTCAATTTAGTTGAGTGCTATCTTTTTTATATCATGCAGTACAGTCTTATGTCACTTAATGACAGAGACCCATTCTGAGAAGTGTGTCATTAGGTGACTTTGTCATTGTGTGAACATCGTAGAGTCCACTTACACAAACGCTGGCAGCAGAGCCTATGACACACCTAGGCTATATAGTGTGGCCTATTGCTCCAAGGCTAGAAATCTGTACAGCGTGTCCCTATACTGAATATTGTAGGCAATTGTAACACAGTGATAAGTACTTGTGTACCTAAATATATCAAAACATAGAAAAGGTACACTAAAATTATTGTATTATATTCTTATGGGACCACCATCATATACATGGGTTGCTCATTGACTGAAACATCATTTTGCAGTGCACGTCTGTATGTTGTTTAAATACATTTTATAGAAAATGTATTTATATCTGTGTTCCTGATAGAGATTGGTCTAATTTTCCTTCCCTTTCTTTATCTGCTTTCGGCATCAGAGTTAGAGATCAGGCTCAATACAAGGAGAGCTGGTCTGGAAAGGTTTCTGTAAGTCAGAAATTGTCTTTTCCTAGGGAATCATCTGTGTGGTCAGGGCACTGTGGGGTTGGGGAATCTGTACACAGACTGCCTGAGCTCAGATCCTGCCTCTGCCATTTGTGTGACCATGAGCAAGATGCTTAGCCTCCCCATGCCTCAGCTAACTCATCTGTGGATTAGAATAATGCTAGCTGCAAGTGGAGTCACAGTGACAATTAAGTCAGTTAATGTGCATAGGCCAATGAGAATAATGCCTGGCACATGACAAATGTACACAAGCAAGAGCCCTTATAAGTCTTAAAAGAACTTGCCTGGGAAACTAAGCAAAGCCTTTGTGGGAAAGGCTTAAATACTCATGCAGTTTATTTAATAACAAAAGTAATAGGATTTTGTTCAGTGTTCTTTTTCTTCTTGATTCAGTCCTTTATAGTTTTCTAATAATTTGTCAATTTTACCTGTTTTAAAATTCTATTCTTTTAAGTCTTTGCTATATCTGTATTATATACTAGTTTTTATTCCTAATATTGTTTCTTTCACTTTTTCTTCAATCAATTTTGTATTGTGGTGGTTCAACTTCACTGGTCAATAACCAACTTTTGACTATGTTGATTTCTCTTTCATTAATTGCTACTTTTATTTTTATTACTTCTTCCCCCTGTTTTCTCTGAGCTTAGGTTATGGATCCTATGCATAGCTTTTTGGTTTTCAGTGTTTCTTTTTCCCTAGTAGAGATATGTCAAGCACACACTTCCCTTTAAGTACTGCTTCAGCTTCTTTCCCTTCGGTCTGACCGTTAGCCGTTTTGTTGGTTTTCATTTCGTTGTAGAAGTCTGTAGAAGTTTCACGAAATAGTCATTTTCAATGAATATTACTTTGTAGCTTACATATACGTTTGAAAATACATAATTATTTCTAGCAGTGTTGGGGCTGCCAGCCATGTGGCATTTTTTATTTATAAGTGAATCCCATTATGATCAAAGATTGAATTCTACACAACACAGAAACACGCGGTGAGCTCCAGGTGACAACGAGAGGCTCATTTTGAGAGTTCCCAGGGAAGTTGGGCAACAGTCTTGGCGGTTCTGGGGAGAAGTCTTCATCATCTCCCAACCCACAACCCCAGAAGTCCTCTGGGAAGTGGGCGGCCATTGCTTGGCCCTTTGCTGCCCCTCATGGCCCCATTGAGTTCTGTGCGCTCGGTGCTCTTCCTCCTCCCCCACTTCTGCTACAGGCTGCCCGCACCCACCTTCCTGAAAGCAGGGCTCTGGTTGGCTCACTGTACTGCCACCCAGACGCCAGGATTGGACAGAACCTTTGTAACAGGCCATTTCATTGGCTCCTGGCTTTGCTTTCCCCTGCCCTAGGCTGGATTCTGATCCTATCTGGTGCCTAGGGTGATAGGCGATCAGGTTGTAAAGAGTGTGTCCTTTGTGCAATCACTTAGCCTATCGCAGATTTCCAGGTGCCCTGGCAATGACAACGACTCAGTCTTCCAAGTCAAGGGCCAATCATGATCTGACTTGGGGTGTGTCACCTTGGACAAAGCAGAGCTCCAGGATGATTGAACACAGATGGTTGTCCTCACCTCCCTAGCTCCTACTCCAAGCAGTTAACCACTGGGCCCTGGGCATATATAATGCACAGAGAGACTCCCTATCCCTGCCTGCAAGGAACCCCTCACCCATAGGGGGAAAAGTATAAGAAACTCAAGTTACTATTCTTATGTCAGGGGAGAAAATGTTTGAGATGTTTCCAATTTATAGAATAAAAACCAGGGAGCAGGACTCTGGGATGTTTTGATTCTTTGGACCACACCAATTTTTCCCTGTGGGAGGAGAGAAGGCCAGGACCAGAGCCTTAGGATTCCTTTCAATAGACTGGGTAGATGCTCTCTTCTCCCCTCCTTCAACCCCAGACTCTTTCCCTGATGCCACCTTAAGAGATGGACACAAGCCTATGCTGAGGGAAGGACTACAGTCCCACCTTCCAGGCAGCAGGGACATCCTTCTCCTTGTATTGATTGTTGCTTTCACAAGAAATACCTGCTGGGGCAATTCCATTTTTGTACCTGGAAATTGACATCACAATGCTACTTGCCATCAGAATCAAAAGGGAAAAATAAAAGGACACCGTCTGCTTTGAAAAATTCCCCACTGTGATATCAATCTGACTTTTTTATCTTGAAAAAATTGTGGACCATCTTGCAAGAAACCCTGTTAGAGGGGGAGACAATCTTTATTCAGAGATTTGGCTTTCCTTGCTGCATTCAGTTTACGATGGGTCAACCTCAGACAAGATTTAATAAAAGATGCTATTTCTGGTCCCAAATGACATCATCACAGAAAGCACCATTGATCTCCAGTTATGGTGAAGAATATAAAATCTTTGAGAGGTCATTTTTCTTCCTGGGGAAATCTACATTTTGAAATGACATTTTATTATGGCCCCAAAAGTATTCATTTCTGCTTCAAAACATTTCCTATACTTCATCAGATGATGCATTAAAGATGAGTTTTTTTTTTTGTTTTTTTGAGACGGAGTCTCGCTCTGTCGCCCAGGCTGGAGTGCAGTGGCCGGATCTCAGCTCACTGCAAGCTCCGCCTCCCAGGTTCACGCCATTCTCCGGCCTCAGCCTCCCGAGTAGCTGGGACTACAGGCACCTGCCATCATGCCCAGCTAATTTTTGTATTTTTAGTAGAGATGGGGTTTTACCATGTTTGCCAGGCTGGTCTCAAACTCCTGACCTCAGGTGACCACCTGCCTCGGCCTCCCAAAGTGCTGGGATTACAGGTGTGAGCCACCACACCCAACCGGATGAATTTTATCTCTTGTACTTAACTAATTCATTGGAGACAGTATTTCTAATCATTTAATAAGTATTTTCTGAAATCATTGCCTGTCATGAAGAGACCCAAATATCATGTTCTGTCCTGTTAGAATAGTTTCTGGTATTTGGCAAAATATATCAACACAGAACAACTATATGTGTGGCTAATAGAAAAAAGAAAAACATTATTTCTATCAACTGTGGGGGAAAAAAGTCTCTATGTTGAAAAGGAGAAAAAAAATGCTAATGGCATTTCCTTGTCAGGAACAGGATCTTCTGGGGACTTAGCAGAAATGAACCTGGCAACAATCAATATTTCAACTCAGAAGGAGACTGGGTTTGATTTAATCGCTGGGGAATTATTTGATCACTGCTGGCATCTAACAGAGAAGACCTATCCCATTAGCAAAGTGGCTCTCTGGCTGAGAGGAACAGGAAGCCAAGATGAAGTACAAACAGAGGGAAGCTCAACGCCTGGTTAGGAAAAGTGGAGACAGAAGCCACAGGGCACATTCGTCGCCCTCACTAATTGATCAGACACCACAGTGCAGGGATACAAAGTCATGTCATCATAGTTTTGTTTAATACAATCAAACACATTTTAGGGAGCTTTACAAACTAACTTGATTGAGGTAAAATGTACCTACAATAAAATGCATCCATTTTAAGTTGAATTTGATAGGTTTTGACACATCTATGTACTGTGCAGTCATCCTCACAATCAAGGCATCTAGTATTCTGTCACATCCAAAATTCCTTTGTGCTCATTTTGCAATCAATACTCATGCCCCCAGCCCAGACAACCACAAAGCTGCTTTCTGTTACAATAGTTTAAATTTGTCTTTCTTAGAATTTCACATAAACAGAATCATACAGTCTATATACTTTTGTGTTTGAATTATTTTACTCAACATGTTTTGGACATTCATCCATGTAGCTGCTTGTGTCAGTAGTCATTCGTTTTTACTTACAAGTGGATGCTTAGTTTATTCTAAGTGTTTGGCTATGGGCATTGTTTGCTGTTAGCATTTTTGTACAACTCTGTGTGCGCATACACTTTCATTTCTCTTGGGTAAAATACCTGGGAGTGGAGCCGGTGACTTTTATAGTAAGCTTATGTTTAATTTTATAAGACACCTCCAAACACTTTCTCAAAGTGCCTGAGTTCCAATTCTTCCAAATTTTAGCCAACACTTACTATTGTCAATCTTTTGTTGTGTTAATTTCAACAATTCTCATGTGTGTGTGTCTGTGTGTGTGTAGTGGTAGCTCATTGTGATTATAATCTGTATTTTCCTAATGACTAATGAACATTTTTTCATGTGTTTATTGGTGACTCATGTATCATTTTTAATGGTGTCAGTTTAAATCAAATTTTTAACATAGCATTACTAAAACTCAAAGAATTAAGATCCCCCTAGTAAATGAATCAGATAGATCAGTGGTATCTGCGTATGTATTTTTATCATATAGACTATGATATAAAGTATATTTTTTGATCCCCTATATGAGTTAAGTTTCATATAGGAGAAGTTTATACATGCCTCCTATGTGTTTAAGTCTCCTAAACTGTGTGGCTTAAACCCCCAACCCTGCTCATGGGTTAATTCCCCAAATTCAGTGATGAAATCACCAAATCAAGGTTTGCTCTGTGGATATCAGCTAAGGATTAGAACAGGCCCTCATTGTATGATGATGTTCATGGCTGCTGGTATTCTTCATTCCATGGCAATTATTTAATCACTTTGGGACTGTCTCAAAAACCCCATGTTCTGAAATTTCAAACATAAATATCACCTGGAAGGCTTTTCTACAAGTCCAGGGAAATGGCTGGCGTGTATGAAACTGTATTAGTAGACCTCCTGGAAATGAAAGCTCTACTCTGCACAACTTAGTCTTATGGTTACCGCTGTGTTCAGATCTCTGCCGCCAGGAGTCTGCTACATAGTTATAGACTCAGGAATCTCCTGAGTCTTTATAGTGTAGTCAGCTGTCAGTAAAAGCTCTTTTTAGCTTTCAGCATCCAAATGTTTTCAACTCCTCCTGACAATAATGGGTGAGAATGCCCTGCCTGGCTCAGGAGCCAAAAATATGTAGTCCCATGAGACCTCTGCTCTGTCCCTCGGCTTGGGGAATGTGTGGCTGTCCATCAGGGACTGCCTCCTTTTACTCGTCTTGGGGTTGCAGCAAGAGGACCCCTCACCTATGCCTCACCAATGCTTCTCTAAACTCCATGCTGACACCCAGGGCTCTTACAAGAGCTGTCTGCATGGAGGGCTTTGTGCCTATGCATCAGTCTGGGGGGCCTGTCATCCCCTGCTGTCCATTACACAGCTCAACTTCCCCTCCACAGCCCACTCATCAGCGCAGGATTACTGGTGTTGGGAGCACGATCTCTGCGCAGGCCCAGGTTTCCCAGGATGAGCCTGCTGCTTGTTTGTTTCTGTGCAGTGTAGACTCTCCATGCTTAGGTTCATATATTTCTTCCAGGAGTGAGGTGTCCAGACATCACATGCATGTGTCACCACAGAAAATAAGGAGCCAGTTCTGGAACCCCACAGTCTTTTATGGGATATCATAGTCTTTCCCCCATGATCTCAGTCCATCCTGAGAGGGCTGCTTTCTGCAAGCTGTACCTCCCCACCCGTTAAAGCATCATGAGATCACCAGTCATTCAAAGGCAGCGGTCCTCATGCCACACCCCAGCAGCACACTCTATACCCAGGGAGACTTCTTATTGCAAAAGCATCAGAACCAGGTGATTTTGGACTAAGGGCCACTGGTTTCCCAGTGCTTCTAAAAATCTAGAAGATTTCACTTTTTTCTGTGTGATGCCTTACACACAGAGATGCACTTGTTCTCTGCATATGGCATTTCACAGACTGAGAGCTCAGAGGAACTGGAACCCACAAGTGGTGGCCACAGAGGATACAGGCAGCCTGGGCTCCTTCCATGACTCCATTCGTGGATGCAGAGAAATGTTCCCTTTCATGGCAGCTGCAGGTGTTATCTTTGCCCCTCTTCATCCCATTGCCTCACAGCCCTGCCTTGGCCTCACTGATTCCAGCACTGAACTTGCCATCACAGTTCTGTCTCCAGTAAGCCTTTTCCCTGGGGCACTGTGGGCAGACCGTGTTTCAGGATCAGGCTCAGGGTGAAATCAAGTCTTCCCTCACCAGTGCCTGTGAGCGCATCTACACATACATGTCTCAGAACAATCCCTGCTGCAGAGCAAAGGCAAGGGCTTTTCTCTTTATCTGCTGCTTTGTTCCAAGCCTGTTGCCATTATGGCAACTGTCAGTGTTACTGTGAATCTCTCTAATTTTGTCTCAGTCTCAAGTTGGCACTAGTCTAGATCAATACAAGTTATTTGTACTGATATGGTCTGCGCTGTGGCAGATTGTCTGGTTCAGGACCCCACATGAGCCCCAGGGCCTTTACAATGCCATGCCTCCTATTGAGAGAAGGAGTATCTTTCCCAACCCCTGAACCTGGGCATTCCCGTGCCTGCCTTTAATGAATGGACAGTGGGGGACATTGAGCTGAGCAGGCTCCTGAGCCCCAAGATAGGGTACAGCCCCCACCTTCACTCCCTTGAAACACTGAGACCACAGTGTGGTGGAGAGTCCTGGATCAGCATCCTGGAAGATGAGAGGCCACTTGGGGACATGGAGGTACCCTGGCCAACAGCCATACCACCTGCCAGCATGTCCATGGGGCCAACTTGGGCCCTCCAGCCTGGTCAATACCAGTGACTACAGCACACGTGTGAGCCCGGGGATACCAACAGAAGAACTGCCCAGGCTGTCAGCCCTCAAGACTGTGAGAAATAATAAATAATTGTGAGTTTCATCCCCAAGTAATGGGGACTTTGTTACCTTTTACTGCACAAAAGGTTTTCAGGAAATCTGGCTCTCCTTCATTATGCTGGCTTCTATCCACTTAGAAAGGAGTTTAGGCTGGTGGTCGGGCCCTACCCTCCCAGGCATTGAGATAAGGGCATTTTGGATGTTTTGTGACAGCAATCCATGAAAAGGAAACTCGGACTCAGCTGTCCCTGCCACCTCATCTGTAACAAAATGAAGCAAAACTCCCAGCTTCTACAAATGCTGAGAACACATCACAGTAAACTTGAGGTCATCTAAGATGGAGAACTTTGGATATTTGGCGAAAAGTAGAAGAAGAATTTGGCTCTTATTCTATTTCTTTTTTATCATTAATTAGAATAATACATCTAAAAAATTCTATGCACAGAAATGTCTTAATATTGAGGCTTCCATCTGTCTTTACCTCTCTTCCTTTTTCCTGTACTATAATCTATTCTAACAGAGCAAAAAAGGTCTTTCTAAACTTCTACTGAAATAATAAAGTACTTTCAGAGAATCCATTCATTCATTTTAACAGATACATTTCAGCATACCTATGTTCTAGATTGAGTGGTAAAGTTTGTAGAAAGAACTTTGGACACCATCTCTCCCTATGCTGAAGAATCTGTCAGCCTAGTTTGGAAAAGAGATGATTAAAGAGTCTGAGAATTGCTGTGACAGAAGTATATTTATATAATAACAGTCATCATGAAAATGCATAGGAAAGGCACAGAGGGCAGCCTTCAAGGAGGCTGGGAAAAGTTTTTTTCCTGAGGAATTCATGAATGAATTTAGTCATTCATTAGTCATAGTGAAAGAACATTTTTGGTAATGTAATGTTAGGTGAAAAGGTTATCACAAGAAAGAAGTTGGGGAGAGAGGAGAGAGAGAGAGGCATTTAGGACGGCTCTTATTTCAGGGTCGTAGGAGTTTTTGGGTGCTAGTGGGGATGAGGAGAGTCATGAGGTTGAAGTACCTTTATTTGCTCAGATAACAAGTTTAAAGCACATATCGAAGACAGCTAAAGCAACTGAAAGACGAATCTGACAAGCAGCATCGTCCAGAATGCCTATTAGCAAGCTCACTTTGAACGCAGCCTGTGTGGTCATGGGCAGGATGGGCTGGGGAGGAGGCCCTTGCTGAAGTCCAGGTGATCACTGATAAAGGCCTGAACTAGGGTGGCTGTGGGGATGAAAGAAGCGGACCAGGAAGGGGACATGTAGAGCAAGACTGCTGAGGACTCAGTAAATGGAAGGGGAAGTTGAGGAGCTCCCCTCTGCTGGCCTGGTGTGGCTACCACCAAAATACCCTTCGTCTGAGATGTGTGCCCCAATAGGAGTCCAAGGGTAGCCTTGCATCGAGCAACATTTTCACCTAACAACAGTCACATCAGTGGTTTGCTTTCTTTTGTTGGTATAATATGGCTTATGATTTCTGCACACACAGATAAAGACACGTCCTACAAAAACCAGTCACACGGGACTGTGGCACTGATGGTGGGCCCAGACAGTCACAGATGGTCCTTCTATTTTTGTTAATTCAGACATTTTTTTCCCAGTGCAGGAGTTGTTACAACATGAATTAGTTATAATGAGATTCATGAATCAGATAAGAGGATTTGCTAAGACTTGACTGGGATTGGCTCTAACGTGATTAGAACCAGGAACCAAAGCTGAAAGAGTAGGAAAAAAGAAGTCCTGTGTTCTTTTGTTTGCCCTTGAGATTTTATTGTCATTTTTGTCTTTTTAATGTCATTTTGTCATTTTGTTTTAACCTTCCAAGTTCACCTGCAGCACATCTCACTACCACTAACAAAGATGACAGAACACTTAAGGACAAAGAAGGAAGCTTTTGGGCTTGTTTATTTGTTTTAGGATTGATAAATTAGTTTCAGAATTCTATTTTACAATTGTACAATATTTTACAATATTTACAATAACAAAATACACTTACATCTATAAAGCACCTGATCATTGAAATTCCTGTAGGAGATGGCATCTTTGTTGTCTTGGGACTTTAGTCCCTAACCCTGCTTTACCTTTGAAATATTCTTTTTGTGATAAATGATGTTTTGATAATACAAAGATTACATAGTAATGTGATAATGCCATATTCTCCAGGTCCTTTACATGACCCCCAAGAGACTGGACCAGCAGAGCTGTTTTTCTTTCAACTTTCCCTGTATAACCATTTTCTGCCTTTCTCAGCTCCCCCTGTAAGCCAGCCCCATTGGCTGGCCTACAGGATTTGGTATGTATAAGCCTTTAGTCTTTCCCACTTGGCCCAGGCTCTGTGATTGACTTAGAATTAAGTCTCACTTCTAAACCTGGACTGTAAGGTCTACAGGAGACCCCTAAACTCCAAGTCTCTGAGCTTGAGGTACCCAAAGACACACAAAGGATGAGTCCTGATTATTCTTGGCCAATATGGCCAATATGGCTGGAGCCATAGAAGGTTGATCTTGCCTTGATTTGCCCTACTTGGTGTTGAACAACTTCCCCTACTTGTTTTCTGGACCTTGTCTTCGTTTTCAATGAGCAGAACTTTGCAGTCGAATCAAGTCCATTTTGATGGGCATCTGACACCAGGCCTCTTTCTTACTCAAAGCAGTTTATGTCACTGTACAGTGCATGTACTGCACACTAGGGGGCTCCATAATGGCATCCCTTGGAGTTGTGCAGAGCATAACAAGCACAGCCATCTGTGGCAACCCTGTTAACGCTAGCCAAACCACTTTCCAAATCAAATCCTGACTCAGGTCCCCCACCCTCACACAATCAACCTTTCCCCCTTTCTGCTTCTTGGGTGTTTGGTTCTGGCCTGGGTTTCCTGCTTTATCTGATAGCCTGATTAGGCCTTCTCATGCCCCTAGCATGTGGAAACTAAGGAGAGACTACTCCAGTTAGTCACTGTGACTGGACACCTAGCTGCCCTTATTGACTCATCCTCAAATGCTGGAATAGGCCCCCAAGCCTCACACACATGTAATGCAAAGCTCTGAAACTCATAGACTGCTCGTTTATTCAACATGTGCCATGGGTGCCTCTGTGCCAATCTCCAGTTACCTGTCAGGAAAAAAGTGTCAAGCATTAATAAACCATCACTCACACAATTCTGACAGATCGCGTTCACAATTTTTAGCTTTTGGAAAGTTTTTATGAAAGTAATTATCACTTTCATAGTTTTAGCTCATGACAAGTAGAATAGCAACTATACAGAACTTTGCTTAAATGCTGCCTTAATTAACAAATGCATGATTTTAAAAAGTCAGTAAGGCATACTATGGAAAACTATTCAGTGATACAATGAGTAGAGAGTTAATACTTGCAACATTTGGATGAACCTCAAAGAAATTACTGTAGTCCCCTCTTATTCGTGGGAGATGTATTTGAAGTCCCTCAGTGGATACCTGAAACTGGATAGTACTGAGCCTTATGGACTGTGTTATTTAATGTATAATATAGACACAGTGCTCTTGCACTTTTGAGACATTTTTATGTAAAATAAGGGTTATTTTAACATGAGCACTATGGTACTACAACAGTTGATCTGCTAACCAATGCATCTACTAAGTGACTAGCAAGTAGATAGAATCTACAGTGTGAATATTATAGACAAAGGAATGATTACACCAAATTTTATCATACTACTCGAAACAGTGCACAATTTAAAACTTAAGAATTATTTCTGAAATTTTTAATTTAATACAGTATTTTCAGACCACAGTTGACCACAGTTAACTGAAACCATGGAAAGTGAAACCACAAATAAAGGCTCAACTAATATAATAATATGAGAAAGCCAGTGTCAGGTATAACACCTTATATACATGCCAAAGCTATTGATCTCTCCACCTATCCATCCATACTTTGTTAACCTAAGAAAAATGGTACTAGAGAAAATTTTCTCTAATTATGTTGGATTTACTCAGAAACAGAAATGAGGATTATGATCTGGAGTGCATGGAATGGCAAGGCACCAGCACATTCAGTGAGGGAAGAATAAGGAGAGCTTTCATTAGCAAAAAGAAACCTACATAAGCTGCTTGGAAACAGTTGACTGGTTCCAGAGGTTCAAAGCAGAGTTGCCGTCATTTCATTGGTAGAAATGCTGTTACTGGGAAAGTGTTCTTCTGAGAACATCTTTTCTAAATCACTGCAGTCCTAAAGGATGTCTAGTGCTGTCAATGTCACTTGAGAGTAAAAAAAATTAAAAATGTCTGGTAATAAATCTTATCAAAGCAGATGATACACGAAGGATGAGAAAGGGTCTTCAGAAAGTCCTTGTCTTCCTGAAGCACGTAAGGTAAGCATGAGCCTCCTCTCCTTCTGGACTTCCTGGCCCTATTTCGTCCGGGTCTGACAAAAGTGATTCATCCTTGTATCTTCAGTTTTCACACATGCATCCCCGTGGGAGGGGGGTGTTAACCAAAATCATAGCATGAGCTGGCAAGAAGGAATTCAGAGGAACACTCTGCTGTTTCCTGTATATGCAGTGTCCCTTTTCCTTCTTTTTCCATAAAATTTCTGCCTCCTTCTGTGAATTTCCCAGGGCTATGTCTACCTTCTCTACCACAATATACAAGGAATAAACACAAAACTATTCAGTCATATTCCCCAGACCTTCTGATCCATTAGCCTGGTATTTGTTGTTTCAATTATTCTCCTCCACACCCACCCCCACCACCAACTACCCAAAATGTCCAAATTTGCATGATAGCCTGCCTTTGAATCCTTTGGGAATGGGCTGGGATGCCCAAGAAAACTTTGATACATCTAAAGGAGATGCGTGCACAAATGACAGAATGGAAGACCGACATAAAACCAGGTCAGGGAAGCTACTGGCATGTAAATTTTAACATCTATTGTTCTGCAATCACTTCTTTTCATTAAAAGATTCCAGGAGTCAGGCAAAACTAGGGGCAGAGAGTTAAACTCAAAACGCAGAA
Organism: Papio anubis; assembly: GCF_008728515.1. NCBI lineage: Eukaryota > Metazoa > Chordata > Mammalia > Primates > Cercopithecidae > Papio > Papio anubis. Next base: position 8,024 of record NW_022160012.1, on the reverse strand, counting down.
GGAGGCTGGGTGTGGTGGCTCACCCCTGTAATCCCAGCACTTTGGGAGAGCAAAGCAGGAGGATCACTTGAGGCCAGGAGTTTGAGACCAGCCTGGATAAGATGGCAAAACCCTACTAAAAATACAAAAATTAGTCAGGTATTGTGGTGCATACCTGTAATCCCAGCTACTCGGGAGGCTGAGGCAGGAGAATCGCTTAAACCTGGGAGGTGGAGATTGCAGTGAGCCGAGATTATGCCACTGCACTTTACCCTGGGCGACAGAGCAAGACTGTGTCCCCCACTCCGCTCCCCTCCAGCAAAAAAAAAAAAAAAAAAAAAAAAAAGCAGAAGGAGCTAGCCAGATCACCTAAACTAATGAAAAACTCATTCCAGGGATTGGAGCTGAATTAGGAACAGAAAAGGCCAATGTGGGAAGTGTCACTTGCTAAGCAAGGGAAGTTCTTTCTGCTGGCTTTTTATGGCTCATTCATGCATGTGGTGTTTTCACCTTGAGCTAATATTAAAAGTCAGCCTTTGATGGGAGGTACCAGCCAGGTGGCTCTGATGTCTACCCCCTCATTTCTTTATGCCCTACCCCCAAGCCATCTCCATCTTGCAAACTCTTTTGTTCTTTTATTCATTTTTATTGCTATTTTATTCATTATATCTTATTAAATGCTTGGGTGTGTGTGTGTGTGTGTGTGTGTGTGTGTGTGTATTTCATTTGACCTAGTTCTTAATGAAGGTTTACAATGAGACAGGCACATACCTAGGTGTTTATCTGGTATTAGCTTATCAGATACTCATGGGCGAGGCATGCTTACTCCACAGGTAGGCAACCAAAACTCAGTGGGTTTGAATGACTTGGGACGTGTCACCCAGTCAACCACTGATTGATGGCACGTGACCCTAGCCCATTCACTAGCCTCTTGTGCGACTCTCAAATCCACATTTCCATCCCTCTGCTTCAGTTTAGGTTCAAGCCTTTATCATTCCTTACATACATTATTGAAAAAGCCTCCTCACTTTCCTCACTGTCTCAAGGCAAGTCACTTTTCTCCTAAAACAGCTGATTTCTACTAGTTGTAGGTCATCACTTTTCCTATTTTCACCATTTTTTAACCTCGAGTTCTCATATCCATACAAACATACTCAATGGGTTTTAATTCAGCTGGCTGCTAATTTCACGTTCCAGGATGTAGAACAGCGAGTGATAGCTACATCCGTACAACAGCCAATATGCAACAGCCACTTTTCAACCATGTCGGGCGGTCTTCTGGGCACTGAGTAAGATGGGAAACCTGGTGAGAATGCCCAGAACAAAGACAGAGCAAGTGGCAGAAGAGCAGAAACAGCGGCATTTAAGATCTGGGCCTGGAGGAGGATTTCAACATGTCCTGGGAGAGGGGGAGGTGGAGGGAGGCTTTGTGCTTGGATGCCCCAGGAAAGGCGAGAGGCATGACTCTGGGATGTGAAGGGGAAAGAGGAGTGTGTTGTTAGATATGCTGGAAGGAGAAACAGATACTGCCTGGTTGGCCCCACTAAGGAACTTGAACCCTGTTCTGAGAGTCATAAAGGGCTTCACATAGAGAGATGGGATTAGATCTGCATTTCTCCAAGAGCGCTCTGCTCTTGGAGAAAGAACGACCTGGAGGGGCAGCTGGGGGTCTGCAGTGTCCAGAGCAGAGAGTAGTAACCCACATGCTGCCAACTCTGTGGATGTTCTACTCCCGACAATGGATTTTATGCAGCAAGAGTGGAATTATTCTTTTGTCAGAAAACTCCACAGTCCTGTGTTAAAAGAAAAGGACTACTTTTCCTTAGCAGTTTCAGCAGAAGGACCACCCCTTAGGACATAAGATCAAACCCTCACTCCACTGTAAAATGCTCAACTGGAACAACAGAAGTAGCCACAGGCCCCCAATCTCTGTGTCTATTGTTTGCTGCCCTGGGAGTGAGTGTCCGACAGGTGGAGGCTGGGAATGGAAGTACTCAGTGGCAGGTACATTTAGCATAGTGGCTCCCTCAGTCTGTTCCTCCTGCCCCTTTTTAATCCAGGGACTGTCCATCGCAGCTTCACTGGCCTGCTAGGTCCCAGCTGCCAGCAGGCTTCTCAACATCTTCATTAAAGCCCTGGCAGGATTGATTTCATTTCAATTAACTTGTGCTCCCTGAGGTCCTTGATGGCCTACGTTCAGTTTGAGGATGATTCCTGAGAGTGGCCACCCCCTTTCTGGACAGAGGCATCTTTTAGGTACAGATTCTATAAATCCTGTTGCTACTTCTCACCAGGTGCCGCCTTATCCATCTACACTTCGGATTCCTTTTAAAGGACAGCACAGTCAAAAGACTGATCTTAGTGAATGAGGAGTGGGAAGTGTGGAGAGGGGCACAGCAGAAAGCAATGTTGGGGAAATGGGCTGGAAAGGCAGCTCTATAACCGGCTTCTCAGAGGTGTGTGCCGGCTGCGTCCTGCTGCCCCTCCTGAGAAATCTTGTGGGTCTTTGTCTTTTAACCAACAGCACGGAGCTACGCCAATGTGGAAATTCACCTGTCGCGCTGGGACATTTCATTTTCATGAGTCATCAGGTTTTCATGTCTACGCTTGCCATTTGAAAGAACGCCAACAGTGAGGCGGCAGGCACATTTATTCTCACTCATAAATTATGAAGAAAAACGTGGGCGGTCGTTAGTTGTCAAGGCCTACCTTGAAGGCACAAATATTTTCAGCAGAGCCAGTGGGAAAGGGAAGGCGTTTCAGCCTAAGGTAATCAAGTTACTGCATTGTGGAACCTCTGGGCTGAAAGGAAACTTGGTAATCATTTTTCTATTCTGTCCTAGAAGTCCCTCTTCAATATTCTTAGAGTGTTTAAGTGACTGATATCCTCACCCACTTACAAGGTTTTGAAAAACAACTTGCCAGAAAATGTGCAATAATTTTTAAATAAAATAATATTCAAAACAAAAAAAAACCCACCAACTAATTAGACAAGTGCCAAAGTAATGGTTTACAGAGGAGGCAGAGTTTGGGCCAGTGTCCATTTGAGCTTTCCTGGCAGTCAGGCAGAGGTGGGACACAGCTTCTGTTAGAGATAAAGGGGCTAGTCCTTCAAGGGGAGGGTTCCCTCCTACTGAGTCCACCAAGGATGCCTATGATCTCTGCATGCTTCACAGGGAAAGTAGCGGCCACCTGCTTGCCATCTGCCCTCAGCACTTCCACATCAAATGGTGGAATAGACCCATGTCGGGGTAAAAACCACTCTCGCTGAGTTGACAAGAATTACATGCCAAGTTCTAGACAGAAATAGAATTAAGCATTAATTCATATATTCTTACCCATTTCCTTGTAGCTGATTGCTACCGAAAGTCATGCAGACCTTTGGATTCCTTTTAAAGGACAGCACAGTCAAAAGACTGACCACTTGCATCCGTGTTATTCCTATAGATGGAATTTCTGATGCTGGAATCACAAAGTTTCTGTTTAACAATTGCTTAATATGTTTTTCAGATCCTGAATTTCAGTGGAATGGCTGATACCAACCAGCATGAAGAACCCCCATGAGAAGCCCCCCGCAACATGAAGACCCCTGCAGAGAAGCCCAGTCAGGATGAGAATGAGGTTTCTTCAGCTCCTTGTCTCATGACTCCACCCTATGCTCTTTGACCAGTCAAGGATCCCCACACCTCGGCTCACTATTCATCCAAACCCCTGAAAATCCCTACTTCCAAACTCCTTGGGGAGATGGAATTGAGGTTTCCTTCTGTCTCCTCATTTGGTTGCTTTACCATGAAACCTCTTTCTCAGCTGCAACTTGCAATTTGGTGTATTGCCTTGATGGCAAAGATCGGGAAACAAACTTGGTCTTGTTACATGGGTTCTCCTTGAGTAAAACCAAGGACAGAGCAGGCAGGGAAGCATGGCTTAGTGAAGGAAATTTATCAGGGGCCCGAACTGATTCAAATCAGGGATTAGACTATCTGAAGAAATAGATTAACTGAGTAGTTTTTGAAGGGTCCTCCTGAAGCAGCTACGTTGTCTGGCGTAAATACACAGGGTTCATTCCCTCAGTCCTCTCACGCCAGGAAAATTTAGGACGGGAACACACATGAGGAGTTTAGGAGTGGAGGTTTAATAGGCAGAAGAAAAGAGAAAGAAAAACAGCTCCCTCTCTACAGAGAGAGGGGTCTTCCAAGCAGAAAAGACCTGCTGGCAGCAGGTGCACCAGATTTTATAGTCCAGCTTGAGGAGGCAGTGTCTGATGTAGGTAGGGCTCACAGATTGTTTCCATCGGGTGTGACATTTACATGGGGGTGGGGGCAGATGTGAAGGTTGGTTGCCCCACCCTTATGCAAGTGAACTCTCCCCTAGGCCTGCGCCATCTTGTCTGCTCCTTCCTGAACACTGGCTGACAGGAAGATGGAGAGGCCATCTTGAACATATCTAGTCCCTAGTTACTGCAGGGACTCACCCATGCAAGCTCCCAGCTTGCTTGTCCATGTCTGCAGCTCGACTTTCCACACTGCTCTTTGTTAGAAAATGATTTGAGGCTGCTTTTCATTAAAAAGTAAAAGCCTTACCAAGGACTCCCACACCCACACTATCTGCCTAAGTGATTTCCTCTCAACTCCTACATCGTTCAGTCGGGCTAGTATGTGTACCATCAATCAATAATTGGAGGTTGACCACCTGGGAAAAGCTGGGGCTTGCACTGAAAATTGGGGCCTGATTCATATGCAGCAGATGGGATAGAGAAGCTGAAGTTCATGTGTAGGAGGGGTTTGTCTGCGAAGGAGCCTATATGTCCTTCTCAGAAAGAAAGTGGGACCTCACAGAACTTTTTCACGAAAGTTGTTCTTTGCCTGTTCTAACTACTGAACAGAACCATCAGTGAAGACTCCATAGAACACGAATATGATTATGGCCTAGGAAATTTTGAGTAGTTTTTTTCATGTGTCAGACACCACAGGAAAATCTCAATGATGCTTCTACTGGGAGCCTAATTTTGAAGGACACCATGTCACTTCCTGCTGGAATGAACTCATGGCCGACCATGAGCATCTCCAAGCCTGCAATTTGGAGCTAGTGAACATAGACCCATGGAATTTGAAAGACAGCTGTGAAAATGCTGCCTTGGCTTTAGAACTGCTGGTTTTGATATTTTTTTAAGGCACATGTTAGGGTGCAGGTTCTTCTACTTAATGACAACAAGAATATATTTTCAACATGCAAACAACCAGCTTTCTGTAGCAGGGACATCAAGATAACATTCCTGAAGTTAATATATTTATTATGAAAGAAGAGCAGGATCCCAGCCCTGCTTTCTTCATCTCAGGTGTAATGGGGCCCGTCAGCTGCTTCGTAGCCCCCATTCCAGGATGCAGCCTGCCCTTAACTCCTGGGTCTCCGTGATTACAGAAGCAGCAATAACTAGGTGCCTCTTATAAAACTGTTTCTTTTAACCTGGACACAGAGACAAAGGGCAAGAAAGGATCGATTAAAGCTACACAAAGTGTTTCTTTAGTTGTAACCAACTTTTCAGTAAGACGTTAGGAAACTTGGTGCCCATGAAATACGGTGGGGCTCTCTTTCAGCATACTGGGAAGCCTTGGAGGGCTTCAAATGGGAAAACAGTAGGACTTTTGTTTTTGAAAAAGTGTTCTTGCTGCTAGGTGAAGAATGAATATGATAGGGGCAAGGTCTCTAACACTACGTAGGAGTGGCTTTCAGGTCCCAGAATGAGAAGTATCTAGGGCTTTTATAAAATTTGAGGCTGCTTTATTAAGACAGAGCTGGAAGAAATGTCGCAGGGGTAAAAGAATGTATCACAGTAATAGTATTCACAAGTTTTTTTTTCTTTTCTTTTTCTTTTTATTTTTTTAAACGGAGTCTCGTTGTCGCCCAGGTTGGAGTGCAACATTGCAGTCTCGGCTCACTACAACCTCTGCCTCCTAGGTTCAAGCGATCCTCCTGCCTCAGGCTCCAGAGTAGCTGGGATTACAGGCGCGTGCCACCACACCCGGCTAATTTTTGTAATTTTAGTAGAGTCGGGGTTTCACTATGTTGGCCAGGCTGGTCTCAAACTCCTGACCTCGTGATCCACCCACCCGCACCCACCCATGTGCTGGGATTACAGGCATAAGCCACCACACCCAGCCATATTCATGATTTTCTTACCAAATCCTCTCTCCCTGTGAGTCAGGAGGCCCCTCTCTGGGGTTTATTCTCCAGAGATGGGAGAAGCTGGAGGTCAGTAGGGACAGAGTCATCACCAGAGTCATCAAGGAAAGGAGAGAGAGGAGGAGCTGTGCTGTTGACCAAATAAATGGAAAACTGTTTGATGCATTCAACGCAGATAGGTTCCTGCAAGGCCACAGAGTGGATGTCTTCCCAGCTGGAGAAGCAAGCCTGCTCCTGACACCTGCAGGGCTCCACGCCAGAACATAAATGGAGACCTTCATGCCACAGGCCAGAATTTAGAGATTTAAATCTCAAACTGCTAAATTTAAATCTCAAACTGCTAAATAGACTACATTCTAACCTTCTACTGCTGAAATGTCTGCATAACAACAAATTGGAAAAATATTTACAAGGCTTTGTGTGTGTGTGTGAGTATGTGTGTGTTGTTGTTGTTTTTCGCTTTTTCGAGACAGGGTTTCACTCTGTTGCCCAGGTTGGAGTGCAGTGGTGCAATCATGGCTCACTGCAGCCTTGACCTTCTGGGCTCAATCAGTCCTCCTGCCTCAACCTCCCAAGTGGCTGGGAACACAGGTGTGAGTCACTATGCCTACCTAATGTTTTTACATTTTGTGGAGACAGGGTCTTCTTATGTGGCTCAGGCTGTTCTTGAACTCCTAGCTCAAGCAGTCTTCCCACCTTGGCCTTCCAAAGTGCTGAGATTACAGGTGTGAGCCACTGTGAATAGCCTATGGGTTTTACACAACTAAAAGATGGCAATATTTCAAAAACGACTGAATTAAATTCAAATTCTGAGTATTCTGTTTATAGATTGTTTTTGTTTATAGTAGAGTATTTTATTTACATATGAGTAGAAAAATTAAGATGCACATGTGATTCATACATTATTATATAGTCTATAAAATTTATGGTTCTTGTGTTCATTTCAGCAAAATCATGAATTGGTTGTTTTTAATATCATCATGTAATTCATATTCTAGCAATAATGTTATTTAGGTGATGAACATATTAAATGTATATATGGCAGATGGTATGAAAAAACATGTTAAATAAAATTGTGTTCAAAATGCTCAAAATGTGGATGCATTTTACCATAAATGTAAATCACAATAAATAAGAAGACATATTTTTTGCATTCAAAATTTATATTTCTTTTAAAATACTTAACAATTATTAAAACCCAGTGGCAACAGAAGGCTAGATTGAGATAAGTATCCATGTTTAACTTAATATAGATACAGATGGTTACATATGAAAATATATTCTTGGGTTAGTGTACACACATCTATCGCCTTACTCTCTCAGCTGGGAGAGCCTGAAAATAATACTTTGCTAGCAATGAGCATACCTGGTATGCAGATCTTGGTTTTGTATGCCATTATCCAACAAAAGGAAGCATGGGTCCTTGGAGAAATGGCTGATTCTAAAACTGGGGCAGAAAATATTCGAAGTGGGCCTAAAATATTTTGTAATACCAGAAAGTAAGTGTGTTCTCAAAAACTAGACAAAACAGTTACAATAAAACCACACGCAATGATGGGATATCTCAAATGGACACAAATACCAAGCAAAGGAGATCCCAGTGTTAAGGCTGGGACAACTTCCACACCAAAATTAAGTAGTCTTGGGTTATTACTCAAGGTATAAAATAAATATATAAATTCATATGTATATAAATAGATGATTGAATAAATTATTATTTGGGTATGAGGAGGCAAATCTCCCATGCAGAAGAATTCCAAATAAATTATGTAGTTAATCTACCCTAAAGGGAGGGAGCATAAACCTCTACTCCTTAACTGTGAGCTGTGTATGGTGATTTCCTTTCAAGGAGAACAACATAGAAA
>NW_022160011.1:0-511 GCF_008728515.1 Papio anubis | reverse complement strand
ATTCTGTCGCCCAGGCTGGAGTGCAGTGGCCGGATCTCAGCTCACTGCAAGCTCCGCCTCCCGGGTTCACGCCATTCTCCTGCCTCAGCCTCCGGAGTAGCTGGGACTACAGGCGCCTGCCACCTCGCCCGGCTAGTTTTTTGTATTTTTTTAGTAGAGACGGGGTTTCACCGTGTTAGCCAGGATGATCTTGATCTTGTGACCTCGTGATCCGCCCGTCTCAGCCTCCCAAAGTGCTGGGATTACAGGCTTGAGCCACCGCGCCCGGCCTTATTTTTTTTGTTTTGAGACGAGTTTCACTCTTATTGCCCCAGCTGCGGTGCAATGGCACGATCTCAGCTCACTGCAACCTCCCCCTCCCAGGTTCAAGCGATTCCCCTGCTCCAGCCTCCTGAGTTACTGGGATTACGGGTGTGCACCACCACGCCCGGCTAATTTTGTATTTTTAGTAGAGATGGGGTTTTACCGTGTTGGCCAGGCTGGTCTTGAACTCCTGACCTCAGGTGATCCA
>NW_022160010.1:0-511 GCF_008728515.1 Papio anubis | reverse complement strand
TTCTGAGAAACTGCTGAGTGTTCTGTTAATTCATCTGCCATAGTTACATCTGTATTTCGTGGATCTCTTTGCTAGCATTTTTTTCCGTTGAATCTGAGAACAGATATTTCAGATCCCTCTGAAGACTATAGGGCCAAAGGAAATATCCTCTGCTAACAAAGAGAAAGAAGCTTTCTGAGAAACTTCTTTGTGTTCTGTGAAATCATCTCACAGAGTTACAGCTTTCCCCTCAAGAAGCCTTTCTCTAAGACAGTTCTTGTGGAATTGGCAAAGTGATATTTGGAAGCCCATAGAGGACTATGCTGAAAAAGCAAATATCCTCAGATGAAATCTGGAAAGAAGCTTTCTGAGAAACTACTGAGTGTTCTGTTAATTCATCTCCCAGAGTTACATGTGTATTTCGTGGATCTATTTGCTAGCCTTATTTCTGTGGAATCTGAGAACAGATATTTCGGATCCCTTTGAAGATTATAGGGCCAAAGGAAATATCCTCCCATAACAAAGAGAAAGA
>NW_022160009.1:0-511 GCF_008728515.1 Papio anubis | reverse complement strand
AAAAAAAAAAAAAAAAAAAAAAAAAAAAAAAAAAAAACTACAGAGTATCAATGAAGCCAACTGTTGGTTGTTTAAAAAAATTAGTAGAATTAATAAACTCCTAGCAAGATTAATCAGGAAGTTAGGAAAAAGCAGATTACCAGTATCAGGAATGAAGCGGGGGTATCACTAAAGATTCTTCAGAATTGAAAGATTAATAAGGGAATGGTATGAACAACTTTATGCCAATTAATTTGATAACTTAGATGAAACAAATTCCTTGACAAGCCACAGCTTTACCAAAATTGACTCAAAAAAGAAGTCTGAATAGCCCTGTATCAAAGAAATTGAATTCACAATTCCTCCTCACAAAACTGCAGTCCCAAATGATTTCACTAGTGAGTTTTTTCTAACATATAAGGGAATATAACATCAATCTTTCACAAATTCTTTCAGAAAATAGAAAAGGTTTCCCCCACTCCCGCCCCCTGCATTTTTTTTTTTTTTTTTTTTTTTTTTTTTTTTTTTTTTT
>NW_022160008.1:0-511 GCF_008728515.1 Papio anubis | reverse complement strand
ATCCTTTGCCCACTTTTTGATGGGGTTGTTTGTTTTTTTCTTGTAAATTTGTTTGAGTTCTTTGTAGGTTCTGGATTTTAGCCCTTTGTCTGATGAGTAGATTGCAAAAATTTTCTCCCATTCTGTAGGTTGCCTGTTCACTCTGATGGTAGTTTCTTTTGGAGTGGCAGAAGCTCCTTAGTTTAATTAGATCCCATTTGTCAATTTTGGCTTTTGTTGCCGTTGCTTTTGGTGTTTTAGACATGAAGTCCTTGCCCATGCCTATGTCCTGAATGGTATTACCTAGGTTTTCTTCTAGGGTTTTTATGGTATTAGGTCTAACATTTAAGTCGCTAATCCATCTTGAATTAATTTTCGTATAAGGAGTAAGGAAAGGATCCAGTTTCAGCTTTCTACTTATGGCTAGCCAATTTTCCCAGCACCATTTATTAAATAGGGAATCCTTTCCCCATTTCTTGTTTTTCTCAGGTTTATTAAAGATCAGATGGCTGTAGATGTGTGGTATTATTTC
>NW_022160007.1:0-512 GCF_008728515.1 Papio anubis | reverse complement strand
TTTTTTTTTTCCTTTTTGTGGAGAACGGGGTCTTGCTATATTGCCCAGGCAGATCTCGAACTCCTGGCTGGGCTCAAGCTATCCTCCTGCCTCTGCCTCCCTAAGAGCTGGGGTTATAGGTGTGAGCCACCACACTCAGCCTCTTTTTTTTTGCTCTGGTTGCCCAGGCTGGAGTGCAATGGCGCGATCTTGGCTCACCGCAACCTGCACTTCCCGGGTTCAAGTGATTCTCCTGCCTCAGCCTCCCAAGTAGCTGGAATTACAGGCATGTGCCACCACGCCTGGCTAATTTTTGTATTTTTTTTTTTTTTTTTTTGAGACGGAGTCTCGCTCTGTCGCCCAGGCTGGAGTGCAGTGGCCGGATCTCAGCTCACTGCAAGCTCCGCCTCCCGGGTTCATGCCATTCTCCTGCCTCAGCCTCCCGAGTAGCTGGGACTACAGGCGCCCGCCACCTCGCCCGGCTAGTTTTTTTGTATTTTTTTTAGTAGAGACGGGGTTTCACCGTGTTAGCC
>NW_022160006.1:0-512 GCF_008728515.1 Papio anubis | reverse complement strand
CTACTAAAAAAAAATACAAAAAACTAGCCGGGCGAGGTGGCGGGCGCCTGTAGTCCCAGCTACTCGGGAGGCTGAGGCAGGAGAATGGCGTAAACCCGGGAGGCGGAGCTTGCAGTGAGCTGAGATCCGGCCACTATGCTCCAGCCTGGGGGACAGAGCGAGACTCCGTCTCAAAAAAAAAAAAAAAATTTTTCGCCAAGCCTATGGCTTGTCATTTCCTAGTGTTTTATTATTCATTGAGACAGGGTCACCCGAGCTGGTGTGCAGTGGCATGATCAGGGCTCTCTGCCACCTTAATCTCCTGGGCTCACGCAGTCCTCTCACCTCAGCCTCCCAAGTAGCTGGGACGACAGGCACACACCACCATGCCTGGGTAATTTTTTTTTTTTTTAGATGGAGTCTTGCTCTGTGGCCAGGCTGGAGTACAGTGGCACAATCTCGGCTCACTGCAACTTCCAACTCCGTGGTTCAAGCAATTCTCCTGTCTCAGCCTCCTGAGCAGCTGGGATTAC
>NW_022160005.1:0-513 GCF_008728515.1 Papio anubis | reverse complement strand
GACCTCGTGATCCGCCCATCTCAGCCTCCCAAAGTGCTGGGATTACAGGCTTGAGCCACCGCGCCCGGCAATCAGTTCCTTGTTTCTATGCTCTTCCTTATCTACCTGCCTTCTTGGCGCCTACGGGAGTTCAATTGGAGATACTGTCCTTGAGCCCTATCTATTCTCAGCATACTGTTTTCAAAGGCCCCTGCATTTCTCCCTTTTTGTTTTGTTTTGCCTCAATCCTAAAAAGGTAGCCTATATTTGTTCCTGTGTTTTCTTTTGTTTTTGGAGGCGACGGAGGGAGCATCAGATCACCAAAAGAAGTAGACCCAATCCGAGTGCCCAAAACAATATACTTCCAGAGATTGTAGAAATCCATGTTTTCATCTGGGTCCATGGGTTAAAGGCAGCAAGGCGCTGACCCAGCTCTTGCAGGGTTACGGTTCCGGACAACACATGTAATTGTTGTCGAAATGCTTCGGAAATGTTCTGAGTGAGCTCTCGGATGTCCAAACTAATATTTTTATG
>NW_022160004.1:0-514 GCF_008728515.1 Papio anubis | reverse complement strand
TTTCCAGATTTCATCTCCGGATATTTCCTTTTTCACCATAGCCCTCTTTGGACTTCCAAATATCACTTTGCCAATTCCACAAGAACTGTCTTAGTGAAAGTCTTCTACAAAGGAAAGCTGTAACTCTGTGAGATGATTTCACAGAACACAGAGAAGTTTCTCAGAAAGCTTCTTTCTCTTTGTTATCGGAGGATATTTCCTTTGGCCCTATAGTCTTCAAAGGGATCCGAAATATCTGTTAACAGACTCCACAGAAATAAGGTTAGCAAAGAGATCCACGAAACAGAGATGTAACACTTTGAGATAAGTTAACAGAACACTAAGCAGTTTCTCAGAAAGCTTCTTTCCAGATTTCATTTGAGGATATTTCCTTTTTCACCATAGCCCTCTATGGGCTTCCAAATATCACTTTGCCAATTCCACAAGAACTGTCTTAGCGAAAGGCTTCTTGAGTGGAAAGCTATAATTCTGTGAGATGATTTCACAGAACCCAAAGAAGTTCCTCAGAAAGCTT
>NW_022160003.1:0-514 GCF_008728515.1 Papio anubis | reverse complement strand
TCCAGCCTGGGCGACAGAGCAAGACTCCGTCTCAAAAAAATAAATAAGTAAATAAAAATAAAAATAAAAATACAAAAAAAATTAGCCGGGCGAGGTGGTGGGTGCCTGTAGTCCCAGCTACTCGGGAGGCTGAGGCAGGAGAATGGCATGAACCTGGGAGGTGGAGCTTGCAGTGAGCTGAGATCGCACCACTGCACTCCAGCCTGGGCGACAGAGTGAGACTCTGTCTCAAAAAAAAAAAAAAGAAAAAAGTTATACACTCAAGCCGGGCATGTGGCTCACGCCTGTAATCCCATCACTTTGGGAGGCCGAGGTGGGTGGATCACGATGTCAGGAGTTCGAGACCAGCCTGACCAATATGTTGAAACCCCGTCTCCGTTAAAAATACAAAAATTAGGCCGGGCGCGGTGGCTCAAGCCTGTAATCCCAGCACTTTGGGAGGCCGAGACGGGCGGATCACGAGGTCAGGAGATCGAGACCATCCTGGCTAACAAGGTGAAACCCCGTCTCTACT
>NW_022160002.1:0-26024 GCF_008728515.1 Papio anubis | reverse complement strand
TCTCTCTCTCTCTCTCTCTCTCTCTCTCTCTCTCTCTCTCTCGCCAAGTTTGGGTCTCCCTTCCTTTCCTATCTTTGTCTCCAGCTCTGCTTGTCTCTCTGGATCTTTGCTGTATTCCCACGGCCTCATCTCCTATTTCCCTGGCAGAACCAAAAAACCAGAGGGGCCATTTGGAACAGAGCAGCTTGAGCCTCCCCTCATGGACTGGGGAGGTGCTCCAAAGTGGGGCTCCCCAGGCTTATTGGAGGGGTCACTTTGGGCCCAGTCCAGGGGTCACTTTGGGCCCAGTCCAAGAATCTGAGGAAATGAAGTGGGGCCACAGGAGAGATGTGTACATGCCCATCACACACTACAGCTCACTGCCCTCAACACACCACACAGGCTCCCCATATACAGTCACCTCACACCACACACACAACCCCTAATACACATGCAGCTCCCAACACACACAGCCCTTGATACACGTTATCCCACAGCTCCCTAATCATACTCATGCAGCCCTCCTCATAGACACAGCCCCCCTCAACACTGCACACAATCCACAATATGTACACAGTTCCCTACTACACACATAGCCCCCCAATATGTACAGACACACATAGGTGCAGGAAGATACACGCATTCCAAACACACAGGTGTGCAGATCTGCAGACCAACCTCTCCTGTCCTCTTACCCAGATTCTCCACACCATTCCCCTCAACCTCCATTTATTTCTCCTGCATTTCTCTTTCTCTCAGCACACACATACCCTTCAGATGAGAACATGACAGGCACCGCACCTCCTGGAACAACTTGTGGCTTGAGTTTCCCTGGAACCAGCAAGATCTCAGCTGTCCCGTCCAGCTCCTGGAAGAGCCCTCCTTGCTCTGCACTGACCTTCAGAGGTCAATGAGGCTTCCCTAGGACAGGCCTGCAGATACTAGGACATTTCAGAAGGGGCTTTTATTCAGACTCTAAGGAGGGAATACCTCACAAAAAGGGACAACAGGGATGTTCAGAACACAGATTTCCAACTCAAACAACCATCCATAAATGACGGCTTCCTTTCTAGGCCTCAGTCCTGGGGGTGACCCTGATGGCTTCCTTGGGAGCATCCAGTCTCCAATATTTTTTAGTTATATTTTTTTGAGCCAGGTCTTACTCTGTCGCCCAGGCTGGAATGCAATGGTGCAATCTCAGCTCACTGCAACCTCTGCCTCCCGGATTCAAGCAATTCTTCTGCCTCAGCCTCCTGAGTAGCTGAGATTACAGGTGCCTGCCACCACGCCTGGCTAATTTTTAGTATTTTTAGTAGAGATGAGGTTTCACCATATTGGCCAGGCTGGTCTCAAACTCCTGACCTCATGATCCACCCACTTCAGCCTCCCAAAGTGCTGGGATTCCAGGCGTGAACCACCGCACTCGGCCAGTCTCCAATATTATACTGAAGTCCCCTTCGACTTCATCCCCCTAGTTTCTCCAAAAAGGCTGCCTCGTGGGCTAGTATGGAGGAGCCCGTAGTTGTGTCTCCTGCAGGTATTGGTTGGTTCATTCATTCATTCATTCATTCATTCATTCATTCATCAGTTATTAATTCAAAAATCATTACTGAGTGCCTTCTCTGTGCCAGCCCTTTGCCTGATATGAGAATTACAGTGATGGACAAGAGATACCTAGTCCCCACCTTTATGAAGATTATAGTCTGCAGCAGGGTGTCCAGTAGAACTTTGTGTGATGGTGCAAGTGCTCTGTATCTTCACTGTTCAATATGGTAGCCACTAGCCACATGTGGCTATTGAGCACTTAAAGTGAAGCAAGTGTGACTGGGGAACTGATTTTTAATTGTTTTAAATTAAATTAATTTATGTAATATAATTGTGGCTAATGGCTACTGTATTGGCCAGCACAGATCTAGCCAACAGGTTAGTCTTCATTTTGTTAAATGGGACAGGATATATGTAAAGGAATTCCCTCTTCCTTCCAGAGCTGTGGAAAGTGCAGGTATGGGGCCTCTGAGTACTGGCACTTCTTGCTTGGACCACTAGTTTCCTACATACTCTAAGAATGCAAACCATCCACACATGAATGACACAAAAATCTGTGTCCCTAAAACAGGCTCATTTTGATGTAGATCAGTGATTTCTCATGCAAGAGTAATAATAGCATTTATTGAGTATTTATTTCATTCCAGACACTATTTGCATATGTTCTAAGTCTTACCAGGGGCTCATGCATGCAGACGCCTGTAGGGGCAGGAGGAGTTGGGAAGACAACAGGGAGGGGGGTTCTAGAACAACTGGAAAGGAAAGGGTTCTTTAAAGGATGTAGTTCCTCTAGAGACTGTTGCCATGTAAGAGTGGCAGTCAGTGATGCCAAGTTGTCTGACTTTTAAAAAGCAACCAAAGATATTGATTTGTATTTGAAATTCGTTGGAAAGTACTTAAATTTTTTTAAAAAAGAAACAACCTAACTGGGCAGATGATCAAATGATGAATGTGAAAGGATAGTCATTGCAGCTTTATTTGCAAATTAGAAGTAATCAAAATGTTCACAGCTAGGAGCCTGGTTAAATGACTTATAATATGTCTATTTAGGGGAATACTGGGCAGCCTTAACCAAGAGTGAAGTGACTTCATATATAGATATGGAAAGAGCTCAAGATAAATTAAGTTTATCTCTATGAGATGAGATCAACTTTATTTATCTTGGAGTTCTTTCCATATATGTATGTATGTGTGTGTGTGTGTGTGTGTGTTTGTGTGTGTGTGTGTATGCATGGAACAATGTGTAAGGTACCATTCATTAGAAAGAAAAAGAGAACATACATGTATCTGCATAGACTGGTTCTGAAAAGTGATTTCCTTAAGGAATGGGGCAGAGGTGGAAGGAAGACTGTTTTTCCCTGTATCCCCTTTGGTATGTTTTGACTTTTGCACTAACCGCATGACTTACCTATTTACAGTGCAGGCTGAGCAAACCTGGCTAAAGGCCAGCTATGGCTTTTGAGCCACATGTGCACAAACTGATCCTTATAGGCTGTCCCTTTGAAGTAGGTGTTACTGACTCTATTATACAGATGAGGAAGCCGAAGCTCATTTGGATTAAAGTATGGCTGCTCAAGTTTATACAACTGGTTAACTAACTGGTTAGTGGTGAAGCTTCGATTTTAACCCAGGTCCCTCTAACTCACAGGCCAGAACACCACACTGCCTCTTCCTGGAAGAGGGGAGGAATCATGATGATAGTAGCATCACTGCCTTCAATGGCAGTATTCATAGAGAACTTGTTACCTTCCAGGCACTGAGATAAATATTTCAGGTCACATTATGAACCTTATGAGTTAGACACCATTATTATCCCATTTTACAGATGAGGAAGCTGAGGCAGAGTTACATTGGGCAGGAAGTGGTACAGCTGAGAGCCTTACCTGGGTATTGTAACTCCAAACTTACCTTGGTCCTTTAACCATTGCAATGCACATAGAGAACTCTATGTCCTTTTTTTGTATCCCACTGTGGGCTCATCCCCAAAATGCCCTGTCACACCTCTCTGGGGCCTGCCATGAGTGTACACTGATTTCTCTAGTGTGGACTTATGTACACATGTATTTGCCCAAACGCATATGTGCAGCACCACAGCAGATGCCCTTGGGGGACAGACTTCCTGTGTCCTCTTCTGTAGTGAGGAGAAATGGATATCTAACCTCCAGCAATGCTCCTTTGGATTCCCTGTGACTCTCCCTTCCTACTTATACTCTTGTGCTGCCGCATGCCCAAGAGCAACCAGAGTTGTTAAATGAGAGTTCTTGGCTCCAGGGCCCCAGGCATTAACAATACCAAATGTTTATAGAGAAAATCTCTCTTTCTCTGTTTTTTTTTTTTTTTCCCATTATTGTCACCCAGGCTGGAGTGCAGTGGCACGATCTTGGCTCACTGCAACCTCCACCTCCTGGGTTCAAATGATTATCCTGCCACATCCTCCCAAGTAGCTGGGATTACAGGCGCCCACCACCACATCTGGCTACTTTTTGTATTTTTAGTAGAGATGGGGTTTCACCATGTTGGCCAGGCTGGTCTTGAACTCCTGACCTCAGATGATCCACCTGCCTCGGCCTCCCAAAGTGCTGGGATTACGGGCATGAGCCACCATGCCCCTTCTAAGAAAAATCTCTTTTGATTATCTTAACACTCTGTAAGGAAAAAAGGACAGGATTAGTATTCCCTTTTTGTGGATGAGGCAGCTGTGGCTCACACATCACATCACATCGTATCACATCACATCACATCACACACAAACACAAACATACATGCACACACATACTTGTAAGAAATAAAAATCTATTGTGTCTTGGCAACATGGATGGAACTGGAGGACATTATGTTAAGTGAAATAAGCCAGGAACAAAAACTTAAACATTACATGTTCTCCCTCACATGTGGAAGCTAAAAAAAGTTGATCTTATAGAAGTAAAAAGTAAAACAGAGATTACTAGAAGCTGGATAGGGAGGGGTTTGTTAAAGGATTCAAAATTCCAGCTAGATAAGAGGAATAAGTTCTAGTGCTCTATAGCACTGCAGGATGACCATATTCACAATAATATATATTTTCAAGCAGCCAGAAGAGAGGATATTGAATGCTTCCAATGCAAAGAAATGATAAATATTTGAGATGACAGATACACTAATTACCTTGATCTGGTCGCCATACATTGCATGTATATATCACTATTTATACCATAAATATGTACAATTATTATGTGTCAATTAAAAAAATAAAAAGAGCAAAACTAGAACAAAAAAAGTATGTGTTATGGTGAAAGTTAACTGAATCATTCCATTTTCTCATATCAATGCCTCCAAGTCCCTGTCCCAATGAAGGAACCATGGGGGAATCTTACACAGGGGCCCTAAGCTGGAAATGGAGGGAGACAGAAACAGAAGCAAAGAGGTAATGGAAGAACCATGGTCTTTAAGCAAGAGTTCATCCCATTGGTGGCTTGGGTTCTATGGCTAAGACTGTGACTCAGTGTGGCTCAAGGTCTGGTGTAGCTTTCTGTGCATGAGGACATGTGTATACACCACTGGCTGTCAAGGCACCAAGTTCCTACACAAGTTTCCCTTCCATCACAACAACCTTGTCCTCCTGCCAAACCTGGTCAAAGAGCAAGTGAACAGGAAGGCCCAAAGATTCTCAATCTGCCCCCCAGTCCCCTCAGCCACAGGCCTAGATCCCTGGTACTAGCCCCTACCCTAAAGCATGCGTAAGGAAGGACAAGCAGGCAGATATTGAGGGGACGTTCCCCTCGCCCACCCACTACATGTGTTCATGCTTATGTTGGCAAAGCACATGCTCTGGCAGGATCTGGAATCTTGGAGGGTTGGGGGCAGCCAGAGGCAGTCTCAGATGTGGATGGCAAATCTGGCAACAGACTAACCAACCAGACCTCCCCTAAGGCCTCAAGCATTACCTCTAAGAAATTTATTTAACACACTTTTTATTTATTTATTTATTTTTTTGAGACGGGAGTCTCGCTCTGTCTCCCAGGCTGGAGTGCAGTGGCGCAATCTCGGCTCACTGCAAGCTCCGCCTCCCGGGTTCACGCCATTCTCCTGGCTCAGCCTCCCGAGTAGCTGGGACTACAGGCGCCCGCCATCGCACCCGGCTAATTTTTTGTATTTTTAGTAGAGACGAGGTTTCACCATATGAGCCAGGATGATCTCGATCTCCTGACCGCGTGATCTGCCCACCTCGGCCTCCCAAAGTGCTGGGATTACAGGCTTGCGCCACTGCGCCCGGCCTATTTAACACACACTTATGAGGTACTTGCTATGTACTTGACACTGTTCTAAGCACTTTAGATAAGTGTGCTAGTTTCCTATTGCTGCTGTAATAAGTTACCAAAAACTTAGTGTCTTCAAACAACACAGTTGTTATCACACCTTTCTTGAGTTCAGAAGTCTAAAATGGGTTGGCAGGGCTTTGTTCCTTCAGGGGGAGAATTTGTTTTCGTGGAGGCTAAAGCAACTCCTTCTTGGATGCTAATCTGCCATGCTGACTTCTGATTAACCGCAGTTCCAGAAAGCCACTAAGATTTCCAGTTTATTTATTGTTCTTTGTATAAAAGCAGGTACTTACTGTAAATTCTGCCCTTATGTCAAACAACCTTGATATTATCATATTTCAATTGTCCTATATATCCCTTCTGAATCATGCTTTCCTCATGGGCATATAAGCCCCGGGTCTGGGGGATAAAGGCACAGGGATCCACCATCTCTTCTCACTGCTGCCTGAGATACACACATGGCTTCTGTTCATAAGTCCCTATTACATGTTTTGTTCTAAGAAACTGGATTTCTTAACCTCTTTCCTTGTCCTCTCAACTTCCTCGGACTTTGGGGGTAGGTTTGAATAGAACTGCCTACCATGAAACAGTTTCTTTGCCTTTTCCATAGTCTAGAAGCTACCCACATTCCTTGGTTCATGACCACATCATTCCGGTCTCTGCTTTCGTTCTCACATCTCCTTTGACTCAGATATTCTTGTTTCCCTTATAAAGAATTTTTGTGATGACATTGGGCCCATCTGGATAATGCAGGATAATCTCCTCAAGATTTTAAAAATTAATCACAGCTGCAAAATCCCCTTTGCCATGAAGATAGCATATTCATAGGTTTTGGGGATTAGGATGTGGACATTTTGCAGGGGGAAGCCATTATTATGTTTACCACAGTAACTATTAACTCATCTAATCCTAATAATAACTCTATCAAGTAGGCACTATTACCATCCCCATCTTGCAAATAGGGAAGCGAAGAAGCCAGAGGTTAAGTCGTTTTCCCAAGGTCACAGGCTTAGTACATGACAAAGCTACAATTTAATCTGCCTTCAGAGTCTATGAGCTTAACCACCATACTACAAGTATTCAGAAGCTGATAGAAACAAATGCTCTGTTTCTGCACCTGCAGACACCCTACATACTCAGACAACTCACACAATGTCTGTGTATTTTTTATACATATATACACATGCCTTTCATATATAGATATATTCTGCTCAACTATATGTGCTACAGACACATGAATATAAACAAAATACCTGGACACACATATCCACAAACATCCCTTCTGCTCACATACACTCACACTGTACACATGTACACATGCCCTGCACACACATATACACATTTATATATATTATCTCATGCAAGTCTACGCATAAATACATACTCTGTGGACACAACCAACATATTATATATTTTTCTTTCTTTTTCTTTTTTATTATGGCCTGTGACACAGCCTTCTCAGGAGGTCTTGAGAACGTGTGCCACCATATTATATTTTGATACTATTTAAACATTCTGTGTTCACAACCACATAATGCCCTCTAATATATACACCTTGCACACACACACACACACACAGAATGAGACAAACATATATCCTCTTTATAAATACACCTTGCAAAAAGATACACAATATGCCTGCAGTGGCATATATATCCTGTACATGAATACACCATGCACACAGCAAATGTCTACGCTATCTAGACACATATCTTAACCACACAGACATTCTGTGCATACGCATGTATATCCCACATAGCGACTCGCTTGGTATACGTACATATTATGAACACACACCCTTCATCTCAAAACACCATGCCCGCATACCCTATTTACATTCACCTTTACAAACCATGCATTGTTCTCAAGTACTATGCACATACATACAGATACCCCGGATACACATATCCAGCACACGCACACATACACATACAACCTTTAATAGATGTCACACACGAATCCCGCAATTATAGAAATGTATATCCTATTCGACAGGTCTAAATCCACGTTGAACTCTCTGCTTTAATCAGCGCTTCGCATGAAAGATAACCTCGTAAGTAGGCAGCCCTGTCTGAGGTTCTGAGGGCTTCCTCAGGCATTTCCCAGCGCTGGACCGTGTTGTGCCCATTTTCCCGGGGAGGAGGCCGAGGCGAGCGGGGGGCGGGGCTAGGCCGGGGCCGCCGACCCCGCCCCTTCCGCGGAAGAGGTGTGACCAGCCCCCGGCGCGTATCCCTCAGCCTCCACAGAAAAGTAGTTCCAATCCCATGTTTGTTAACTAGGTTATCTAGGCTGTGGAAGATTTTAATGTTGAATTTTATAGCTTTACCACGCTCTGCCGTCCTTGTGAATATTGTAATATTGCATTTTTTACAAGTTACTCTTCTGTTAATGTTCCAGCTAGTAACTTTTATAATCCTCCTCAATGAAATTTTTTTGTATTCTTCCGCACCGTTAACCCCAATGGCGGCGCCTCGGCCCCTGGCAGGAGGCAGATACGAGATGAATTCCTCTTTAATCAGAAATAATAATAATAAAAACACACACGCGGCTCCGCTGCCTCTCGCTCCGGCTTCCCTCACTGCCGCTGCCGCCTGTCAGGGCTGCCTGTGGACCCTGTGGCCTAGGCCCCAGGCGGCTTCCGACAGACGGCGTGGGCGGTGGCTGGGGCGGGGCTGGGCTTCGGACCGCGGGGCGTCCTGGGCAGTCCCTCCCCGGCGCCCCTGCTCCATGAAGCCGAATCTCTTCTTGACCTAGTTCTTCAGCCTCGGGCTCTCTTTCTCTCTCGCTCTCTCTCTCTCTCTCTCGTCCGTCTTCCTGCCTGTGTCCATCTGTCTGGGCCTCTTTGCGGCTGACGCGGCCATTCACTCTCCCAGGCCTGCCTTTATATCCGCTTCTTTCTCCTCGACCCCACTTCATTGGTCTCTGTCTCTGCCCTTCTCCACGCCTTTCTCTGTTGTGGATCTCCTCTTTATCCTCCACGTTTCCAGTCTCTACATCCTCCCCTCCTTTTTTCTTCCCAGAAGACCCTAAGCCACTTGGGGTGGGGAATAGGGAGTCCCATGTGATGGGATGGTCCCTGGTGAGTGAAATGGGCTTTTGGACCAGGTTGTGCCTGGGCTGGGATTGGGGTACGTTTGGAACCGCTAGGTTAGGGGAGCATGAGAGAGGGTGGTGGTTCTGTGGCCATGCAAAGGGAAGAGGTCAGCTGGGGAGGGATTGGAGACCAAGGGTTGGGGGTGAAGGCTAAGTCAAAGGGGCCTAGCTTCTGGGGCCTGAGAAGAGAAAGCAGCTGGCCAAAGGAGCCCTGGTTTAGTGTCAGACAAACTCTTGCCCCGGGATTCCTTCTACCTAATAGGAAAGATCCACCATGGAGGTGGGTGGGGCAGTGGTGGGGGGCGAAGGAGGCTGTTACCTAGAAAGAGGACTGCAGTTGGGGAGGAATGTTGATATAATGGAGTGGTGTACGCATGTTTTTGTGCTGGGGTGATGAGCCTGTCTTCATTGATAGTAGCACAAAAAAAAACATGTTCCAAGATTACAGTAGACCTCACAAATGCCTTCATTCAGCCAACAAATATTTATCGAGCATCTACTATGTGCTAGGTCCTGTGATAGACCCAGGGAACACAATGATAAGTGAAAATATAGTTATTGAACTCATGGAACTTATGGACTAGTGGAGGTGACAGACATTAAATAATCACACAAATGTATATTTGCAAACTGGAATCACTGCTAAGGATTGCTGAACTGGGAAAGAATATATTCCTGGGGCTTTCAGGGATCCTATAGGGGCGGGGAGAGGGGCTAGTAAATTGGACTCAGGTCCTGCTATGAGCTCCAGGGTCACATTCCTAGGCTTCTCACCTTCCTGCCAATATTCAAGCTCCCAAGAAGTGGGAGGGACTCCAGAGGGCTGAACTTCCCAACTGAAGTGAGATTTTATCAGCTTCTCTAAAAGACTCCATGCCACTAGATTTTCCTAGCAACTCCTAGATCTGACAGCTACAGGACTCTCCTTCCTCATCATGCTGAAGGGATGGCGATCCCAAACGTGAGAACAGAGGTGCCCAACATCTGGAAAGCGGAGCCCTAGCGCAGCCGAACATCTGGAGCGCTAATCGCAGGAGCCGCCGGCGGACCTGGACTTGGGGTCCTGGAAGGGGATGGGGAGTGGGAGGGCTCAGCTATCCGGGCACTCGATGCTCTTGCCCTCGCGCCCCCCAATATGGACCTGGCGGGGAATTTGTCTCAGCGCAATTCCGAGTGTCTTCGCCCCGCGCCGCCGCCAATGCCCCTGCGTGTACCCCCACCAGCGGAGTCCCAGGCCCTGTTTCCCAGTCCCACCTCCGCTGCGGGCCAGGAGCGTGCAGGTGAGGGGGATAGTGTTAAACGGGGACCCAGGGAAGGGAGAGGAAGAAGAACCAGAGGGGGAGAAGAGGGGGCGGGCGGGGCGGGGGCGATCGGCGCGCCTGTGCGGAGCGCGGAAGCTGCGAGCGCCCGCGACAGTAAAACATCTGTAATGTGCCATTCGCCGCTGCTCGCTGATTGCTCATGGATTAAAGATTAAAATCTCGGCTTTGGCAGATGGAGAGAGAGAGGAAACTCTTATGAGCACGTTTTGCATCTGCATTTCATTCTGCTCTGTTCCCTGCGCCACGCCTGGTAGCGCCAGCCCCACCCCGCCCACCCAGCTCCCGGTTCCCCCTGCGCGGCCAGGCTGGCCCGCACCCGTCGGGCCTGCGGACCTCTTCCCACCCTTCCTGTCGCTGCCAGCCCTGGGCTCCTGGCACCCTCGTCTTGTTCTCATCCGGAGTTCCCGCCTCTAATCTAGCGTTGGTCACTTCTCCGCTCCCTTCTAGACTCCAGGCAGGACGCGTGGAACCTTCCCAGAAATGGAGTACGCTCCATTCCAGGAGCTGGGGGCGCCACCCACATGCCTACCGTGCTAAGCAGGCTGCCTCCCGGGTGCGGAGGCTGGGGAGGGCTGGGGCGCAGAAGGTGGATGCAACAGTGGTATTCCAGGGTATGATGAAAAGTAATTGTGGCATAGCCAGGTGGGCTCACCTGGGCAATTGTTTCCCCTCTGCGTTTTTCACTCTGAGCTGCTGTGGAGGCAGGGGATGGGATAAGAGAGGGAACAGCGTCAGAAGGACTCCCAGGAGTTCACAACCCAGGGGTTGTGGCAGGAGGGTCCTGGAACAGGGCCTGTTCTGGTCTTCCGATAACCCCTGTAAATTAGCGTGGTCCTGGCTTACTGAGGAGTTGAAACACATGCTCAGGCACCTGGGGTAGATCCACTGGCTTCCTCATTTGCCACTTCCTCCCAGAATATGTCCCTGGCATTGAACTTCGTTGGGGAGGGAAATCCAGGCAGAGAGAACTGGAGACAAAGGACTGTCAGAAAGACAGACGGGCATTAGAGACACAGAAAAAGGAACAAAAAGCTGCAGAGCAGCGTGGCAGATGTGAGCACCTGCATCTGATGATGGGGGGAGAAGGCTGGGGCCATGGACAGACAGGGGCTCTGCCTGGCTTTCAGGCTCCAACTGGGAGGAGGAGGTTGGTCTAGTGTGAGCAGAAGAAAAGCTGAAGAAGGATGAGCGAGAGGAGGGTCGCTGTGGCAGATGTAATTAATTACTGCATATTAAAATGTTTGTTTACAGAGATGAACAGCGGCTGGAGGTCTGATGGTAATTAATTCACAGCATTTCCCAGCCCTCTTTGAGCCTGAACCCCTCTGGGGGGCCTGGTGGAGGGGTGGACTGGGCTGGGTGAAGTGCTGGCTTGTTCTTACCCTCCCCTCACCAGGGACTGGAGTCCTGAATGATTATGCTAGAGGGAACCTCAGACATCACCTACTCAAGCCCCACGCCACCACACACGCTTGGAGAAATCGAGGCCAGAAAGGAGTTGTGATTAGTGATTTGCCCAGGACCACCAGCTAGTCAATGGCAGAACCAAGATCACAGTCAGCTTCCTGTCAAAGTGTTCGAGGCCAAAGGAATATTGAGGCCATGGTGAACTTGGGCAGAGATGATATAACAGAGAGAGCAGAGAGGGGAATTAGGGCTATAGAAAGGGCTTGAAAAGGGGGAGATCCATTAGGGCCCTTTCTGGAGAGAAGATAAGAGGTCCACTTATTCTGGAGAGGCGGGGTGGGGCAGCATGGTTATCAGAAGGTAGCTTCCCCCCACCTCTACACCAGGCCATGAGGAGAGAGGCAGAAGCTGTTAGCATCCTCAGCCGGAGGTTCTGATAGTCTGGCAAGCTTTGTGACCTTGGGAAAATAATGTGACCTCTCTGAACCTTCGTTTCTTTATCAAATGGACACTTCCCTTGTAGGGCAGTTAGGAAGCGTGCAAGGGTTACTAAGACTTTCACAGAGGAAACACGATAGTGGCACTTACCCCACGTGGCCGCCCCTGCTCCCACTTCTTCACTCACACACAGTCACCCTCAATAGCAGAGGCACAAGCCAAAGTCATAAATATCCCTCAGCTGATTCACTAATTCACGAAGAAGTGGCTGGGGTCACCGAGTGGAGAATGCAGTGCCCGTCTGTCTTTCTGTGCAGGAGTGGGAATGCAAGATGAAGAGGAGACTTGCCTGTTTTGTAGGAGCCCACAGGATTCACAGCTATGAAGAGAGAATCAATGGTGAAGGCACAAAAGGAATGTCAGTCAAGTGAGGGGTACAGATAGGAGTGGGGGCCGAGGGGAGCCTGGAGAAGCTGGGCCCCAGGCTAGGCCACAAAGGATGGGTGGGAATAGGGTAGGAGTAGAGGAGGAGGAAGTTCTGTTGCAGAGCTGGGCATAGCCAGGGTTTCCTAAGTAGAAGGCAAGGGAAGCCTGCCTGCCCCCCTTAAGCCCTGGAGCCCAGGGCAAGCCCACATAGGCCTCTTATTTGGTGGGGCTGAGTAGGAGGACTCCTCATTTTCTCCTATAGGCTCTGCTTTTTTCATACCAACTCTGGGGCTGGTGGTAGAACAGACAAATTTCCCCTCATGTCTCAAGACCAAGCAGGCTGGGGGAGAGGGACAGGAGAGCAGATCTTGGGAGAAGGAAGAGCTGGGGTGAGCAGAAAGCCAGCTGTAGAAGAATGAATGAGGGCATCTGAGACCAATGGGGCACTTACTCTCTGAAGGGGCTGGGCTGGAGGAAGATGAGAACTAGAGGGCTATGT
This sequence comes from Papio anubis, assembly GCF_008728515.1. Lineage (NCBI taxonomy): Eukaryota > Metazoa > Chordata > Mammalia > Primates > Cercopithecidae > Papio > Papio anubis. The sequence goes on along the minus strand of NW_022160002.1, from coordinate 13,017 downwards.
ATTTGTCTGGGGCTTTGAAGGACAGGGTGTGTGTGTGTGCATGTACAGGAGGGCACAAGTGTTCATGCATTCTTGGGCCGGTGGCCATCACTACAAGGACGTGCTGGCAGGCATGAACGTGCATGTGAGTGTGTGTGGATGTGTGCTCCTGGTGTCTGAGTGTCCATGTGTGAGGAAATGCAGAGGGGCTACTTGTGCACATGTGGGCTTTTCTCCTACAGCCAGCACTCCTCCCCACACCCCTGCAGCTTCTGCAAGGTGAAGTGGAAGGAGACCCAGGGTCTCGGGATGGAGAGAGGTCACCTTCACCTTCTGGCCTGGTCTGACCCCCAGGGCCCTTCCTGGCTCTCTAGCCTTCCTCTCAGCCGGCTGGATCAGCTCCAGGGCCTGGAGTCCGGGTGGGAGGCGGCAACGCTCCTTCAAACAGCCCTTCTGCTCTAGCTTGTCTTTTATGGGGGTGGGAGAGGGTGTTTACTATAAACGGACACAAAAAGACAAAACAAGCCCAGGAGACACAGATTCGCAAAAAGACAGGAAAACCCACCTGTCACCTCACACTTGGGGAAGCCCCTCTACGTGTTGCTTTCTTTCCTGTCTAATTTCTATGTCAACACGGAGAAAACAGAAGTGGAATCGTGTAGCTCCAACTGTGGGCTGCCTCTTCCCCCCCGCCCTGAGCCTGCCCGGCGCACCTCTTTCCCCCATCCTTGTCACCCACAACGGCCGGACAGAAGCTCCTCCCGCCCTAAGCCACATGAGAGGGCTCGGTGGCTACTTGTTGGGCAAGGACCAGCGGCTGGGGCGTCCCAGGACGGCTGGGCTGGCAGCGGGCACGCGAAACGCGGCGCCCAGGAGGAGCTGCGGGAGGGCAGGAGCGGAGGGAGGCGGGGCGGAGCTGTCGCTTCCCATCAGGCGCAGGATTGTTCCCGACACGCGCAGGCCCCGCGGCGTTTCTGTGTCAGGGAGTTTTGCCGGCGCCGTGACCCATACGAAGGGGGTCGGACTGCGCACGGGGAGCGGCCAAGAGTGACCAGCGCGGCCGGCCGCATCATCACCACCTGGCCGGGTCACTGCTTCCCTCTCCTGCCGGGAGCGCCGCGGAGGGAGGAGATCCTGGGGGATGGGGGAGCGGGGTGAGGGTTTCTCCCGGTGTCACTGTCCCCCAACCCTCAGGGAAGGGCAAGCGGGAGAAGCATTTCCCATACAGAGGAGGTGTGGAGAGACAGGAGAAATCAGCACCCTGGGCCTCAGTTTCTTCCCTTCGAAATTGGGGAGGGGGAGGTCCGTGGTCCTGAAATGAGAATGCTTTGCTCCCTGAGAAGTGGCTGGGGTCACCGACTGGAGAATGCAGTGCCTGCTGGTGGGCAAGTCCCCTCAAGAAGCACGAGTAGGCATCTCCCCTCGGTCAACCCCAAAACCAGAGCTGCTCAAATAGGACTGGAGCCTGGACTTCCATGGAGAGATCTGAGGGACCTGGAAGCCTGGGGTGGGGGTGTCTATGCAAATCAGATGATAATTGGGGTGTGAGTGGCCAAGTTTCCAGAGCTGGGATGGGGTGGAGGAGGGGCTGCAGGGAGGGAGGGGCAGGCTCCTGACCTCTTCCCCCAACCCACTGGTCCCATCTGAAGTCTGCCGGCTCCCATCTTCCGCACTTAATGATTTTGACGGGCCCCACCCGCGCACCATCGGGGCCTTTGTGTCTGCCAGACCAATGGCCCCTCTCCTGGGCCTACCCATCAGTCACCCGGAGCTCCAGCTGTTCCCAGCCTTTAGAGCAACCTCGGCCATCACCACTACAAATTGGCTCTCAACAGCCGCTTGGAGACCCCCTTCTCTGCCATTGTCTCGGGACAAATGGCCCTTCCCCTGCACAGCGCCCCACAGGCCCAGCCTAGGCTGCCTGCTGTTTCTGGGATGGGAGGGAGCCCACCAGGTTCCTCCTGGAAGCCTCCTCCTCCCCAAACCCCAGTAATCTAGCCAGTCTGGACCAGCACACTGTCACACTGCCTAGATACTCCATATCCTTTCCTCAGTCAGTTCTGATTTAGGAGCCCCAAGACTGAATCTCCTTCTTTTTCCCTCACAGAACAAGGGCTGAAGAAGTTTAACTACATAAAGATGCTCCTTGACTTATAATGAGGTTACATCAGATAAACCAATCACAAATTGAAAATATCATAAGTTGAAAATGCATTTAATATACCTAGCCAAGTGTATGAAACTTACTTTAACCTAGCTTGCCTTAAACGTGCTCAGAACACTTACATTAGCTTACAGTGTAAGGGCAAAGTCATCTAACACAAAGCCTGTTTTATAATAAAGAGTTTAATATCTCATGCAATTTACTGAATATTGTACTCAAAGTGAAAAACAAAATGATTGTATGGGTACTCGAAATATGATTTCTACTGAATGTGTATCATTTTCACATCACAATAAAGGTAAAAAAAATTGTATTGGCTGGGCGTGGTGGCTCACGCCTGTAATCTCAGCCCTTTGGGAGGCCAAGGCAGGCAGATCACCTGAGGTCAGGAGTTTGAGACCAGCCTGACCAACAGGGAGAAACTCTGCCTCTACTAAAAAAATGCAAAATGAGCAGGGCATGGTGGAGCATGCCTGTAATCCCAGCTACTCGGGAGGCTGAGGCAGGAGAATTGCTTGAACCCGGGAGGCAGAGTTTGTGGTGAGCCGGGATCGTGCTATTGCACTCCAGCCTGAGCAACAAGAGTGAGACTCCATCTCAAAAACTATTATATTAATAAGTCAAGCCAGCATGAGTTGGAGGCTTGTGTACTTGTTGACTGAGGCTGAAGTAAAGGGTAAAAGAGGAGAGAGGGAAGGATTGGTGGAGGAGGGCCTGGGAACAGGGGGCCAGGGTTCCCAGGAGCCACCATGGCCAAGCACAGAGCCAAGAAAATTACATGCCTAGTTTTCTGATTGCATTAAAATCATGAGAATGAGGGGTCTGGAAGTCATACATTAAGGCATAGAATTAGAAGGGGCTTTAGAGACTGGCACAGGCATCCCCAAAGTGAATCTGATACAATTAGCTGGAACCGTGTTACACAAGCAAGCTCTTTCATGTACTGGCTCAATGGCTTTCTTGGCACTCTCGCCATCACCAAACTCTACCCCGTTCTCCCCTTCCTTCTCCTTTCTTCCCCTCCTTGCGAGATCTCTGCTCAAACTTTCTCCTTACTCTGCCTCCTCTTTTGGTCTCTTTCTCTCTCACATTTCTACCTTTCCCCTCCATCACTGGCTTGCCCAGGGTGTGCTAAGGAGTAGGCCTGAGAGGAGACAGCAGTGGGGTCTTTAGCTTTGGGGCTAGAAGACAGACAGAGCAAGACATACCCCATGGAGTCTGCCCTCAGTCAAAATGCCTATCTTGGCATCTGTCCCAGTGTCAGTGCCAGGGCAGCAGAAGAGTTAAAATGGTGTGGTTTGGGATGAGGATGGAAGTGGGCCTGTCTGGGTGTCTGTGTGAGAGGAGGCTTGAATGTCAAGATCTGGCTGAGATTTTGAGTCTCTGGCTGCCTGTATGAGAATATCAGTGTATATATATTGTGTGTGTCCCTGCTGAGGTTTAAGCCTGTATGTAGCTGGTCTTTCTCCAATGGACATCAGTTAGAGTTCTGGGAAAGGGAGCTGGGTGCATCTCTTTAGATCTTAAGGAGCGGTGAGTGGGCTGGGGGCTGGGCTGTACTGAGGTGGTCTCAGGCCCAGCTGGATTGGGCTGGTGTGGGGAGAGCCTGTTGTGGCAGTGGTGAATGGGCCTATCTGGCTAGGGGAATGGTGGAGAAAGGATGGGGCGTGAGTGGGGGTGGAAAATGGAATTGCCAGCCCGGAATGAATGGATGGTGGAGTTTCTCTTTTGTAACCGGGAATAATTAAGATAGATGTGCGGATGGATTAGCTGTCCTGCAAGGTCAGGAGCGCATTGCCGGATCACTCTATTATTTCGCTGCGCCACAGCTACCCAGCTAACGCCTTTTTCATGATATTTTGAACATCCACACAGAAAAAACCAAGTAAGTGCACGAGAGATACAAATGGATCATTTGGTGGAGAAATCCGTCTTCGTCACCGCCGCCAGGCTGGGATTAATGCGATTGAAGGCTCCTCCAGGCTCTGCCAGGGAGACGGCTCAGGAAAGCAAGAGAAATTGGTTTGTACCCCTGGGAGCACGATTGATGGGCCAGGCCTGCCAGTCTGGGCTGGGCCACTGTGTTCTCAGGCTGGACTGGGGGTGGGGAAATGGGTCTGGGGCCTGGCCTTGGCCTGGGTGGTGCCTTGCCCTGCCAGAGAAGCCTAGACTGGCCTAGAACCCGCAGGAATTCGCTTTGGAGGCTGTGGATGGAATGACAAGGACAGTCTCAGACTCTGATGCCCCAGCTGGGCTGAGGGACTTTGGGAAAAGAACATGAATGGAGAACCCTATTCCCCAGTGACACCCCTCTTTCTGAGTGGCCAAGGATAGGCTCCAAATGCCTACCAGGATGCAGGACCTCAGGGAGACAGTCTGGACCCAAGGAAGATGTGACTCATCTATTCTCAGAGCCAACATTTACTGAGCGTGGGCCACATGCCGGCACTGCAATGAACACAAATGATGTCTGTCCTCACGAAGCTTGTAGTCTAACTGGGAGGACAAACATTGAACAAGTCATCCCTGCCTGGGTGATAGGGCTGTGATGGGAGCTGATGGAGAACTCTTCATTGGCCTGATGGAGAGGACAGAATCTACCCTGAGGGAGGTCAAATGACTCATCCAAGGTTATACAGCTAGTGAATGGCACAGCGAGGACTAGAAAGAAAGTCCTTAGGTCCTTAGCCTAAAAGTTACTGCAGAATCCTACTAACATGATGGAGGAGACAAGGTCTTCAGTCTCCAACCATGGTAGATATGTAAGCCTCATTTGGGGAAGCAGGACAGGGAAGCAGTGCACACTTATGTACCAGGAGGTATGCACATGTGTGGGCACACACAAACACACACACATTCACATACGTGGAGTGAAGATGGCCTCAGTGAGATAATCAGAGAAAGTATGGACCTTTTTTTTTTTTTTTTTTAAGGTAGAGTTTCACTCTTGTTGCCCAGGCTGGAGTTCAATGGCACAATCTCAGCTCACCACAACCTCCACCTCCCAAGTTCAAGCGATTCTCCTGCCTCAGCCTCCTGAGTAGCTGGGATTACAGGTGCCCATAACCACACCCAGCTAATTTTGTATTTTTAGTAGAGACGGGGTTTCTCCATGTTGGTAAGGCTGGTCTCGAACTCTCTGCCTCAGGTGATCTGCCCGCCTCGGCCTCCCAAAGTGCTGGGATTACAAGCGTGAGCCACCATGCCTGGCCTGTTTTTGTTTTTACTTATTAAATATATATGGTAAGAAAGAATTTAAAGATTATACTCAAGTGAAAATTAAGTCCCCTCTCACTCTTCACTTTCAGTCCCTTAATTTTCCCTCTCAGAAGCAACTGCTAGTATCCTTTATGTATGTGTGTATGTATCTTTTTTTTTTTTTTTTTGAGATGGAGTTTCGCTCTTGTTGTCCAGGCTAGAGCTCATTGGTGCCACCTTGGCTCACTGCAACCTCCGCCTCCCGGGTTCAAGTGATTCTCCTGCCTCAACCTCCAGAGTTGCTGGGATTACAGGCACCCTCCACCATGCCGGGATAATTCTTCTTTTGCATTTTTAATAGAGATGGAGTTTCACCACGTTGGCAAGGATGGTCTCGAACTCCTGACCTGAGGTGATCCACTCGCCTCGGCCTCCCGAAGTGCTGGGATTAGAGGTGTGAGGCACTGTGCCCAGCTGTGTGTGTGTATCTTTGTAGGAATATTCTCTACATTGGGCCAGACGCAGTGGCTCGTGCCTGTAATCCTGGCATTTTGGGAGGTCAAGGCAGCTGGGATTGCTTGAGCTCAGGAGTTGGAGACCAGCCTGGCCAACATGTGAAACCTCATTTCTACAAAAAATACAAAATTAGCTGGACGTGGTGGCCTGTGTCTCTACTCCCAGCAGCTTGGAAGACTGAGGTGGGAGAATGGCTTAAGCCCAGGAGGTGAAGGTTGCAGTGATTGTACCACTGCACTCCAGCCGGGGTGACAGAGCCAGACACTGTATCAAAAAAATAAAAAATAAAAAATGAAAATTAAAAAAAGAGAAAGGCAGAAAGAAAGAAAAAGGAAATATTCTCTGCATTCACAAATGATAGCAAACTGCAGACTTTGTTCTGCATATTTTTGTTTAATTTAAAAAATTATTTTGGAGATTATTAGAGATTTTTTAAATCTCCCTTTTTCTTTTTTACCAGCAGTGTAGTATTCCACTGCGAGGATGTCCTGTCACTTATTTAACAAGTCCGGACATGTGTTTAAATTGTTAACTAGTCTTCTACTGTTGCCATAGTGATTATCCTTGAAGTCGAATGGCTAGGTTGAAGAGAATGTGTAAGAGGGAGTTTTGGCTTGGGTTTGAAGGGAGAGAGATAAGAGGAGTAAGAGGAGATGGAGAGGGCAGAGGGGCCAGGGTGATGGTGGGCATAGTGGAGACAGCGAGGGGCTCTGAGCCAGGGAGGCTGGAGGCTTGTGTCTCAGTCTTGGTTCTGTTCTTTACCACTCCCGTGTTCTTTACTTGTTCTGTGATATTGAGAAAATTACTGCATTTATCTGAACCTCTTTTTTTTTTTTTTGTAAAATGGGGAGAACAGGCCGGGTGCGGTGGCTCATGCCTATAATCCCAGCACTTTGGGAGGCCGGGAGGGGTGGATCACGAGGTCAGGAGATCAAGACCATCCTGACTAACATGGTGAAACCCCGTCTTTACTAAAAATACAGAAAATAAGCTGGGCGTCGTGGCGGGCACCTGTAGTCCCAGCTACACAGGAGGCTGAGGCAGGAGAATGGTGTGAAACTGGGAGGTGGAGCTTGCAGTGAGCCGAGACTGCACTCCAGCCTGGGTGACAGAGCGAGACTCTATTTCAAAAAAAAAAAAAAAAAGGTAGGGGGAAGAACAATACAAACCTCACTGATTCATTGTGAGGTTTGAAAATAATTTCCATGATTATATATAGAAAAATAGATGGACTTACTCTATAATAAAAGCAGCAATGATCTCTGGATAGTGGTATCTGAAATGTTCTATTTTTTCTTTTATATCATCTGCATTAGCTCTGTTGTCTAAAATTTCTACAGTATAAATGCATTATTTTCACAATCGGAAAGAAATAATATGGACTCCAGATGATTCTGGTGGGGCAATGTCAGTGGGCAAAGTCGTCCAGTTGAGCAGCAGCAGAGTCTTCTCGTTCGTTTCACAAGCATCTACCAAGCACAGATTCTGGCCAGGCACTGTGCTCTGCCGTGGAGCTGTTTTGTGTTATGGTGATCATAACAGAAGCTTTGTGGAGCTTATGACAATTGGAGACGTTCACAGAGAGGTATAAATTGCTCCTGTGAAATGTCGACAGGAGTGGCTTGGGCCTTCTGAGAGCCTCGAGTACAGTGTGGCCTAGTTAGGAAGGTGAAGAAAGCATTCCTAGAGGAAGTCCTCAGTGAATTAAACCAAGATTGGAAGGACCAATAGGTGTCAACCAAGCAAAGATGAAAGACAAGCCTGTTTCAAGAAGAGGGAGCAGCAAAGTGGATGGCTCAGTTGCAGAGGAAGCCTGGTGAGTAAAAGGGATGAGGTCAGAGGGCGAAGGGAAAGGGTCCGGAGGCATTGGCAGACCAGGCAGTCGAGGTCCTCATGGCTTGTGAGAATTTTGGATGTGAGAGCAGTGGGAGTCATGGAAGAGTTTAAGTCCAGAGGGACATGATCGGGCTCGTGTTTTGAGCAGTCCCTGCTGGCAGCAGAGTGGAGATAACGTAAATCAGTGAGGAGACCCCTGGGAATGGAGGATGATAATGCAAATGAGGGGAGTGATGATGAAGATGGAAGGAAAAGGAAGGGATTAGCAGAAAAGGAGTGGGAGAAGAGGCTGGAGAGATATAGCGGGGCGTTGCTGTAAGTCCCAGCTGAAGAGTTTAATCACCAGTTAGATACCTGGAGCCATCGATAGTGATATTCTAACAACCTCCATTCATAGAGTAGAGTGTCTATCTATGCTGGACCATGCACAACTATTTTTTGCATGCTTATTTCATTTAATACTTGTGGCTACCCTATGAGGATGGTACTATTACTCTCATTTGGTGGGTGGATTAAGCAACTTTTTTTTTTTTTTTTTTTTTTGAGGCGGAGTCTCGCTCTGTCGCCCAGGCTGGAGTGCAGTGGCCGGATCTCAGCTCACTGCAAGCTCCGCCTCCTGGGTTTACGCCATTCTCCTGCCTCAGCCTCCCGAGTAGCTGGGACTACAGGCGCTCGCTACCGCGCCCGGCTAGTTTTTTGTATTTTTTTTTTAGTAGAGACGGGGTTTCACTGTGTTAGCCAGGATGGTCTCGATCTCTTGACCTCGTGATCCACCCGTCTCGGCCTCCCAAAGTGCTGGGATTACAGGCTTGAGCCACCGCGCCCGGCCCTTGGATTAAGCAACTTGATCCGGGTCACCGACCACTAAGAGGTAGACCTGGGATTTACACCTTGCATTCTGGTTGCAGAGTATAACCACCAAGCTACACTGTCACGGGAGCTTTTCAGCAGAAAAAGGATGTGAGCAGGGTTGTGACTTTGGAAAATTAATCTGGTGGTAGTGAGCAAGATGAATGGGTTTGGGCAGAAGTGAGATCAGGGAGTCTGGGTCATGGTGAGACCGAAGGAATGGGCAGGAAGGGATGGATGTGGAGGCCATTGTAAATAGATGGGATTGAAGATGTGTATTAGTTATCTATACATAGGATTGAAGATATGTATTATCTATTGCTGCTGTAAAAATTTACCACAAACTTTGTGGCTTAAAACAACAGCGATTTTTTAAAAAATCTTATTTCTATAGGTTGAAAGTCTTGGCAGGCATAACTGATTTCTCTTAGTCTTACAAGGCTAAAATCAAGGTGTCAGCCTGTCTGAGCTCTTCTCTGAGGCTCTGGAGAAAGAATCTGCTTCCACTCTCATTCTTGTTGGCAGAATTCAGTTCTTTGCTGTAATAGGACTCGGGTCCCTGTTTCCTTGCTGGCTGTCAGGTGGGGGTCATTTTCCTAAAAATCACTCTCTGGTGCCTGCATGTGGCCCCTCTGTCTTCCAAGCCAGCAACAGTGCATTATTTTCGTGCTTTGAATACCTCCAGTTGCCTCTGTCAGCAGCCAGAGAAAACATTCTGCTCTGAAAGGGCTCCTGTGATTAGACTAGACCTACCCGGATTATCTCCCTTTTGCCATGTAACATAATCAGGGGAACAACACAAGGAGGCAAAAGTTGTGGGGTCATCTTAAAATTCTCTGTAACCAGGCCGGGCGCGGTGGCTCAAGCCTGTAATCCCAGCACTTTGGGAGGCCGGGGCGGGTGGATCACAATGTAAGTCGAGGACAAATGTGCTGATGAAACCGATCTCTAAAAATATTAACCCGAGGCAGCAGGCATGATCCAACTCTCGAAAATGAGCAAAGAGCACTATGTGAATCAACCTGGGGCGATAAGACTCCTTGGTAGCGGTGGCTCAGGCGCAGCCAGTCCCCGGCGGGAGGCCGAGGGCGGAGGATCCGCGAGGTCCGGGAGATCGAGACCATCCTGGCTAACACAGTGAGGCCCCATCTCTACTAAAAGTACAAAAAAATTAGCCGGGCGAGGGTGGCTGTAGTCAGCTACTTTCGGGAGAATGAGGCAGGAGAATAAATAAACCCGGGAGGCCCGGGCTTGCAGTGAGCGAGATGCCACTGCACTCAGCCTAGGCGACCAAACTCCACCGCCTCAAAAAAGTCTCTGTAACCATAAGACCACTTGTCTTACACATCTTGGAAAGCTGGGTGGGATGTCAGAAGGTGGTGTGGACACAAGATGGCCCCTGGCTTTGGAAACAGACAGGTGGGACAGAAGTGTGTGTTGGTTTGCAGGAGACTGGGGAAAGATAATGAGGTGAGGTGGACACACATAGAGCAGCAGTTAAATGCAGTGTGATGAAAGTCGGGCCTGTAATCCTATGTATATCTTATCACTTTGGGAGGCTGAGGCGGAGGCAGATCTCCGCAGGTCAAAGCAGAGACCATCCTGGCCAACATGGTGAAACCCATCTCTACTAAAATACAAAGTGCTTCAAGACATGAGTGGCTTGGTGCCTGTAAGGCCTTCTCAGGAAAACTGAGAGGCAGGAGGAGAATTGCTGCTTGAACCTGGGAGGCCCGAGGAGGTTGCAGTGAGAGTATCACTGCACTCCAGCACCCAGTGACAACAGAGCAAGATTCTGTCTCAAAAAAAAAAAAAAAAAAGGAAAAGAAAAAGAAATGGGAATTGCCTGTCAGCAGAGTGTTGATATTGCATTCTTTTCTACTTTGTTATTGAGATACGCCACACAGACAGGAAAGAACACCAATCTGAGTGTACAGCTCAGTGAGCTCTCCCATATGTGGACACCTGTGCCAGTACCCTCAGATCAAGATTTCCAGCTTCCCTCAGCCAAGTTCCCTATGCTCCTTCCCAGCCATGGTTCCCCATGGGTGACCACTATTCTGACCATTATCGATTGCCATAAATTTGTTTGGCCTGTGCTTGAGTTTCATATACACAGAACCATACAGCATATTCTCATCAAATATTAATAATTTATTGGGTGCCAGGTATTGTGCCAGGCTCTGCAGATGCAACAAGATAGACAAAGTCCCAGCCCTCATGGAAGTTCTGCCCAGAAGGAAGAGATCACTACTGTTGGAGGCAACAGGATGACCCAGGGGGAGAGTGTGGACAAAGAAGAAAGATCTTAAAGGTGAAACTGGGAGAAATGCTTAAGTACGGGGTGGGAGTGGGGCAGGGTGATCGGAGGATGGAGGGAAGCTGGAGTGTACAGCAGTGCAGAGACCGAAGAGAAAGCACTTCAAGAGGGAGGGGCCATCAACAGTGTCGCATGCTGCTGAGAGGTTAATCAACACATATTTATGGAGCACCTGCTTTGTACAAGGTTAGGGATGGAGTGGAATAGAGAGTGGCATAAAACTCCCTGTAATAAGGATCTCTAACATGCCTATAGAGATAAGAGAAGACCCTGGCAGAGGGTGGAGGGGGGTGTGTGTGGAAACACTATAAAATTCAAATATGATCATGTCATCGCCCTGCTTAAAACTCTCCTATGGTTTCCCACTGCCACTGGGACTAAGATCAAAACTTCACCATGGCCTCCCCGGCCCTTGTGGTCTGACCTTTGTCAACTTCTGTAGCTTTTGGCCCTTACCTTTCTCCCTGTTACTGTGACTTCCAGGCATCCTGGCTGCCTCTTTTCTCCTTGTTCTGCTCCCTCCTGCCCCAGGGCCTTTGCGTGCATCATTTCTTTTGCCTAAAACACTCTTCTTCTCCCTGCTACCCCTCTGAGAGACCTAGTTAACTATGCCCACCATTATTCACATCTCAGGTCAACGATCATCTACTTAGAGACAGCTTCCCTGATTTTCCTGCTTGAAATAGTTCCCTATGTTTTGCACTCCCATGGCCTGCTTTACTGACACTTACCATGGTGGGTCATTAAATATCTGCTTAATTACTGTATCAGTGTTTCCCTCTCTCATGTACCAGAGACTTTCAAGAGAGCAGGAACCTCATCTGCTCACGATTGTCGTGATTCCCCAGCAGCTAGCTTAGCAAGGGCTCGACAAGTAATTGCCGAAGGAATGTGTTTATGAATTTGAAGTCAGAAGGTCTGTCTTTGAGCCCTGGCTATGTGACCTTGGATATGTAACTTTCTTTTCTTCCCTGGGACTCAGTTTCATCATCCATAAAGCGAAGGGATAGACTCTCAAAGGGTTTCTCTGGCTTGATGTCCTTGGATTAAATGACTTACACTCATAAGAATGTCACTGGGCTGCCTGCCAGCACATTAGCATTGATATTACTAAGTGCTGAGTAAGAAGGTGCAAAACATCTAGTACTTTTAGAGACAGGACAGAGCAGTGTGATCTAGGATGTTCAGAGAAGACTTCCTGGAAGAGGTAGGTAGGAATGAATTAACAGATGGAGACAATAGAGATTATTAAGAACCAGAGAAGGGCTGGGGCACCAAATGTGACAAGAGGCAATAAGGAGACTGGCCTGGCTGGAGCCTGAGGGAAGGATCCAGCTCCCTTTAAATAGCAGGGCCCGATGTATTAGTTTTCTGTTGCTGCAGTGACAATTTACCACAAAAGTAGTGGCTTAAAACAACAAAATTTATTATCTTACAGTTCTGGAGGTCAGAGTACAAAGTTAGTCTCACTGGGCTAAAGTCAGGATGTTAACAGGGCCTGTTCCTTCTGCAGGCTGGAGGGGAGAATCTGTGTCTTTTCCAGTTTCTAAAGGTCGTCCTCATTTCTTGGCTTGTGGCCCTGAATCACATCACCTTTTTTCTTTGACTTCGACTTTTTTGCCTCCCTTGTGGTTATATTGTGCACATTCTGATAATCCAGGACAATCTCAACATCATTAACACAGTCACATCTGGAAAGTCCCTCTCATCATGTCTTGCCTTTCTTTCTTTCGTTCGTTCGTTCTTTCTTTCTCTTTCTTTCTTTCTTTCTTTCTTTCTTTCTTTCTTTCTTTCTTTCTTTCTTTGTTCTTTCCTTCCTTCCTTCCTTTCTCCTTCTTTCTTTCTCTTCCTTCCTTCTCTTTCTCTTTCTTTCTTTCTTTTCCTTCCTTCCCTTCCTCCCTTTCTCCCTCCCTCCCCCTTCCTTCCTTCCTTCCTTCCTTCCTTCCTTCCTTTCTTTCCTTTCTTTCTTTCTTTCTCTTTCTTTCTTTCTTTCTTTCTTTCTTTCTTTCTTTCTTTCTTTCTTTCTTTCTTTCTTTCTTTCTTTCTTTCTTTCTCTTTTCCTTCCTTCCTTCCCTTCCTCCCTCCCTCCCTCTTTCTTTCTTTCTCTCTTCCTCCCTCCCTCCCTCTTTCTTTCTTTCTCTCTTCCTCCCTCCCT
>NW_022160001.1:0-514 GCF_008728515.1 Papio anubis | reverse complement strand
GCTGGCCGCTTCACTCCTGGAACCTTCACTAACCAGATCCAGGCAGCATTCTGGGAGCCAAGGCTTCTTATGGTTACTGACCCCAGGGCTGACCACCAGCCTCTCACGGAGGCATCTTATGTTAACTTACCTACCATTGTTCTGTGTAACACAGATTCTCCTCTGCGCTATGTGGACATTGCCATCCCATGCAACAACAAGGGAGCTCACTCAGTGGGTTTGATGTGGTGGATGCTGGCTCGGGAAGTTCTGCGCATGCGTGGCACCATTTGCCATGAACACCCATGGGAGGTCATGCCTGATCTCTACTTCTACAGAGATCCTGAAGAGATTGAAAAAGAAGAGCAGGCTGCTGCTGAAAAGGCAGTGACCAAGGAGGAATTTCAGGGTGAATGGACTGCTCCAGCTTCTGAGTTCACTGCTACTCAGCCTGAGGTTGCAGACTGGTCTGAAGGTGTGCAGGTGCCCTCTGTGCCTATTCAGCAGTTCCCTACTGAAGACTGGAGTGCTCAGC
>NW_022160000.1:0-515 GCF_008728515.1 Papio anubis | reverse complement strand
TAAAGACACATGCACACGTATGTTTATTGCAGCACTATTCACAATAGCAAAGACTTGGAATCAACCCAAATGTCCATCAGTGACAGATTGGATTAAGAAAATGTGGCACATATACACCATGGAATACTATGCAGCCATAAAAAAGGATGAGTTTGCGTCCTTTGTAGGGACATGGATGCAGCTGGAAACCATCATTCTTAGCAAACTATCACAAGAACAGAAAACCAAACACCGCATGTTCTCACTCATAGGTGGGAACTGAACAACGAGATCACTTGGACTCAGGAAGGGGAACATCACACACCGGGGCCTATCATGGGGAGGGGGGAGGGGGGAGGGATTGCATTGGGAGTTATACCTGATGTAAATGACGAGTTGATGGGTGCAGCAGACTAACATGGCACAAGTATACATATGTAACAAACCTGCATGTTATGCACATGTACCCTACAACTTAAAGTATAATAATAATAAATAAATTTAAAAAAAAAAAAAAAAGAACTGATATCTAACAC
>NW_022159999.1:0-515 GCF_008728515.1 Papio anubis | reverse complement strand
TTTTCCCGCTTCCTCACCATTCTTCATCTTAACTGACTTTTCCCTCATAAACCCCATAGACACCCTCCTTCCCAACCCATCCCCCAACCAGTAGGTTTCCCAACTTTTTACTCTCATAGAAGACCTAGCTTGGCAGGGTGCCCTTTGTGATTTCGGCAATGTTGAACTTACCCTCTACACCTTTGTCATCATTATTATGGTTCACTCTAATTCCCCTAGTTACTCCTACTAATCCTAACTTTGGAGATTCTAAACCTGGTCTACAGACAACCAGATACACTCAGTCATGCAGGGCCCTGCAGATTGTCCCCCCCCACCCCCACCCAGGGTTGTCACTCTGCCCTCTCCCTAAATAAAAGGTGGACTCATTAGGCCAGGATGAAGGACAGATACAGGGAAGGAGAGGCTGTAACCAGAAGGCAGTAGAAAGCCCAGACCTCCCCAAGGGCCTCTGCGGCACTCAGTCCTTGTTGAGTCAGAGATAGGGAGAAGCCAGGAGGTAGGGGAGTTGGTGA
>NW_022159998.1:0-516 GCF_008728515.1 Papio anubis | reverse complement strand
TGGATTAGAGAATTAAATGTTAGACCTAATACCATAAAAACCCTAGAAGAAAACCTAGGTAGTACCATTCAGGACATAGACATGGGCAAAGACTTCATGTCTAAAACACCAAAAGCAATGGCAGAAAAAGCCAAAATTGACAAATGGGATCTAATTAAACTGAAGAGCTTCTGCACAGCAAAAGAAACTACCACCAGAGTGAACAGGCAACCTACAGAATGGGAGAAAATTTTTGCAATCTACTCATCTGACAAAGGGCTAATATCCAGAACCTACAAAGAACTCAAACAAATTTACAAGAGAAAAACAAACAATCCCTTCAAAAAGTGGTCAAAGGATACGAACAGACATTTCTCAAAAGAAGACATTCATACAGCCAAGAGACTGATGAAAAAATGCTCATCATCGCTGGCCATCAGAGAAATGCAAATCAAAACCACAATGAGATACCATCTCACACCAGTTAGAATGGCAATCATTAAAAAATCAGGAAACAACAGGTGCTGGAGAGGATGT
>NW_022159997.1:0-516 GCF_008728515.1 Papio anubis | reverse complement strand
GAAAGTAAATACTTTCTAAAATTGAGTCTGCCATATTGCCAAAAAAAGAGAAGTCTACAAATTCTCTCTCTTCCTAGCTGTCTCACAAATCCAAAACTTCAGTAGTTACTGATTCCACTGCCGTATCTAATTTTCCTTCAACATTTTTCTTTAATGGCACTACTTCCCATCCACCTATTTGCAACAAAAAATTGAGCAAAGGCTCCTTCCTTCCTCAAACTTTCACATCTTAGTATAACTTTCATTGATTCTAAGTTCTGAGTATCTCTTACATTTGTTCTCTCCTTCATTCTACCTACAATTGCCTTCACAATTCATTATTTCTTTTTTTTTTTTTTTTTTTTTTTTGGGAAGGAGTCTGGCTCTGTGGCCCAGACTGGAGTACAGTGGCCGGATCTCAGCTCACTGCAAGCTCCGCCTTCCGGGTTTACGCCATTCTCCTGCCTCAGCCTCCCGAGTAGCTGGGAACACAGAGGCCCGCCACCTCACCCGGCTAGTTTTTTGTATTTTTTAGTA
>NW_022159996.1:0-516 GCF_008728515.1 Papio anubis | reverse complement strand
AGTGTGCCTATTTCTCCACATCCTCTCCAGCACCTGTTGTTTCCTGATTTTTTAATGATTGCCATTCTAACTGGTGTGAGATGGTATCTCATTGTGGTTTTGATTTGCATTTCTCTGATGGCGAGTGATGATGAGCATTTTTTCATATGTCTGTTGGCTGTATGAATGTCTTCTTTTGAGAAGTGTCTGTTCATATCCTTTGCCCACTTTTTGATGAGGTTGTTAGTTTTTTTCTTGTAAATTTGTTTGAGTTCTTTGTACGTTCTGGATATTAGCGCTTTGTCAGACGAATAGATTGCAAAAATTTTCTCCTATTCTGTAGGTTGCCTGTTCACTCTGATGGTAGTTTCTTTTGCTGTGCAGAAACTCTTTAGTTTAATTAGATTCCATTTGTCAATTTTGGCTTTTGTTGCCGTTGCTTTTGGTGTTTTAGACATGAAGTCCTTGCCCATGCCTATGTCCTGAATGGTATTACCTAGGTTTTCTTCTAGGGTTTTTATGGTTTTAGGTCTAACA
>NW_022159995.1:0-516 GCF_008728515.1 Papio anubis | reverse complement strand
TTTTTTTTTTTTTTTTTTTTTTTTTGCGACTCTAGCTCTGTCACCCAGACTGGAGTGCGGTGGTGCAATCTCCGCTCACTGAAAGCTCCGCCTCCTGGGTTCCCGCCATTCTCCTGCCTCAGCCTCCTGAGTAGCTGGGACTACAGGCGCCGCCACCACGCCCGGCTAATTTTTTGGGTTTTTTTCTTTTTTTTTTTTTTAAGTAGAGACAGGGTTTCACCGTGTTAGCCAGGATGGTCTCCATCTCCTGACCTTGTGATCCGTCTACCTCGGTCTCCCAAAGTGCTGGGATTACAGGCATGAGCCACCATGCCCGGCTGATTTTTTGTAGAGACGGGGTTTCACCGTGTTAGCCAGGATGGTCTTGATCTCCTGACCTTGTGATCCACTTGCCTTGGCCTCCCAGAGTGCTGGGATTACATGTGTGAGCCACCACTCCTGGCCGACCCCCACATTAAACAAGCAATCACTTCTGCCACAGACACCAGCTGGGTGTCCTGTAATTCAGTTGTGATG
>NW_022159994.1:0-516 GCF_008728515.1 Papio anubis | reverse complement strand
TTTTTTTTTTTTTTTTTTTTTTTTTGCGACTCTAGCTCTGTCACCCAGACTGGAGTGCGGTGGTGCAATCTGGGCTCACTGAAAGCTCCGCCTCCTGGGTTCCCGCCATTCTCCTGCCTCAGCCTCCTGAGTAGCTGGGACTACAGGCGCCGCCACCACGCCCGGCTAATTTTTTGGGTTTTTTTCTTTTTTTTTTTTTTAAGTAGAGACAGGGTTTCACCGTGTTAGCCAGGATGGTCTCCATCTCCTGACCTTGTGATCCGTCTACCTCGGTCTCCCAAAGTGCTGGGATTACAGGCATGAGCCACCATGCCCGGCTGATTTTTTGTAGAGACGGGGTTTCACCGTGTTAGCCAGGATGGTCTTGATCTCCTGACCTTGTGATCCACTTGCCTTGTCCTCCCAGAGTGCTGGGATTACAGGTGTGAGCCACCACTCCTGGCCGACCCCCACATTAAACAAGCAATCACTTCTGCCACAGACACCAGCTGGGTGTCCTGTAATTCAGTTGTGATG
>NW_022159993.1:0-516 GCF_008728515.1 Papio anubis | reverse complement strand
GATTACAGGCTTGAGCCACCGCGCCCGGCCTACTTTTTTTTTTTTTTGAGACCGAGTTTCATTCTTGTTGCCCCGGCTGGAGTACAATGGCACAATCTCGGCTCACCGAAACCTCGGCCTCCCAGGTTCAAGTGATTCTCCTGCCTCAGCCTCCCAAGTAGCTGGGATTACAGGCATGCACCACCATGCCTGGCTATTTTTGTATTTTTAGTAGAGACAGGGTTCTCCATGTTGGTCAGGCTCGTCCTGACCTCACGTGATCTGCCCGCCTCGGCCTCCCAAAGTGCTGGGATTACAGGTGTGAGCCACCGCTCCCAGCCCTAAAGTTACTTTTATTTAAATATCTTTATTGGCTGGGTGGTGGTGCGTGCCTGTAATTCTAGCATATGGGAAGGCCAAGGTGGGAGGATCACTTGAGGCAAGGAGTTCATAATCAGCCTAGACAACATAATGAGACCCTGTCTTTACCAAAAAAATTTTTAATTAGCCAGAAGTGGTGGTGCACACCTACATAAA
>NW_022159992.1:0-26028 GCF_008728515.1 Papio anubis | reverse complement strand
AAGAGCATACGTTTTAAGTATTACCACAAGAAAATGATATGTGAGGCAAAGCATTTGCTATTAACTTCATTTAGATATTCCACAATGTGTGTATATTTCAAATCATGTTGTACACTATAAATATAGACAATTTTATTTGTCAATTACAAATAAATGCATAGCCTGTGGCATGCACCTATAGTCCCAGCTACATGGGAGGCTGAGGCAGAAAGATTCCTTGACCCCAGGAGTTTGAGGCTGGAGTGCACAATGACTGCACCTGTAAATAGCCACAGAGCATAATAGCAAGACCCTGTCTCCTAAAAACAAAACCTAAGTCAAGGGTTGGACGGGACACTTGAATCTCTCAAGTCACCCACTTGGCCCTCTTCCAAGTGTACTTCCTTTCATTCCTTCTATAAAACTTTTTTAAAAACTTGGCCAGGCACGGTGGCTCATGCCTGTAATCCCAGCTCTTTGGGAGGCCGAGGCAGGTGGATCACCTGAGGTCGGGAGTTTAAGACCAGCCCTGCCAAGATGGTGAAACCCTGTCTCTACTAAAAATACAAAAAATTAGCCGGGCGTGGTGGCGGACACCTGTAATCCCAGCTACTCGGGAGGCTGAGGCAGAGAATTGCTTGAACCCGGGAGGCAGAGGTTGCAGTGAGCCAAGATTGTGCCACTGGACTCCAGCCTGGGAGACAGAGCAAGACTTGTCTCAAAAAATAAAGACTATCTTGAAGAATTTTCTTTAAAGTGCTAAGAGAAAATAATAATGAGCTTAGAATTATTTATTTAACTAAATTACTACTGAACAGCAAAGGTAAAAATCAGATTAAGGCCAGGCATGGTGACTCACACCTGTAATCCCAGCACTCTGGGAGGCTGAAGTGTGCAGATCACTAGAGGTCAGGAATTCAAGAGCAGCCTGGTAAACATGGCAAAACCTCATCTCTACTAAAAATATGAAAATTAGCTGGGCATGGTTGTGGGTGCCTGTAGTCCCAGCTACTGGGGAGACTGAGGGAGCAGAATCGCTTGAACCCGGGAGGCAGAGGTTGCAGTGAGCCAAGGTCATGTCACTGCACTCCAGTCTAGGCGAAAGAGTGGAACTCTGCTCAAAATAATAATAATTATAATAATAATAATAATAATAATAATAATAAAGTTACTATCTTGAGTCATTTTCTTTTTTTTTTTTTTTTTTTTTTTGAGATGGAGTCTTACTCTGTCGCCCAGGCTGGAGTGCAGTGGCCGGATCTCAGCTCACTGCAAACTCCGCCTCCCGGGTTTATGCCATTCTCCTGCCTCAGCCTCCCGAGTAGCTGGGACTACAGGCGCCCACCACCTCGCCCGGCTAGTTTTTTGTATTTTTTTGTAGAGACGGGGTTTCACTGTGTTAGCCAGGATGGTCTCGATCTCCTGACCTCGTGATCCGCCCGTCTCGGCCTCCCAAAGTGCTGGGATTACAGGCTTGAGCCACCGCGCCCGGCCTCTTGAGTCATTTTCTTCACTCAATACAGCTTTCCTCACATTCATCTCCTTTGTGCTGTTATTGGCAAATACATTACATTTCCATATGTCATAGGCCCAACAATACGTATTATACAGATTGTTTTATACTTTTGCTTTTTAAAACAGTTAAGAGAAGAAAGAAGAAGGAATATGACTTTATTTGTATTTATTTTTATTTATTGATTTATTTTGAGATGAACTTTTGTTTTGTTGCCCAGGCTGGAGTGCAATGGCATGGTCTTGGCTCCCTGCAACCTCCGTCTCCCATGTTCAAGCGAATCTCCTGCTTCAGCCTCCAAAATAGTTGGGATTACATAGGCACATATTACCATACCTGGCTAATTTTTTTGTGTTTTGAGTAGACACTGGGTGTTTCATCATGTTGACCAGGCTGATCTCAAACTCCTGACCCAGGTGATCTGCCTGCCTTGGCCTCCTAAAATGCTGGGATTACAGGCATGAGCCACTGCACACGGCCAAATATGACTTTATACTGACTTTTATAATTATATACTTGTCTTTATTTTTTATTTTTTTTTTGTTTTTTATGTGATTCACTGTCTGAGGTCACTTGCTTTCAGCCTGAAGAACTTTATTTAGTATTTCTGTTTTTTTGTTTTTTGAGATGGGGTCTCACTCTGTCACCCAGGCTGGAGTGCAGTGGCGCGATCTCAGCTCACTGCAAGCTCCGCCTCCCGGGTTTATGCCATTCTCCTGCCTCAGACTCCCAAGTAGCTGGGACTACAGGCACCTGCCACCACGCCCAGCTAATTTTTTGTATTTTTAGTAGAGACGGGGCTTCACTGTGTTAGCCACAATGGTCTCAATCTCCTGAGCTCATGATCCGCCCTCCTTGGCTTCCCAAAGTGCTGGGATTACAGGCATGAGCCACCGTGCCCAGCCCTATTTAGTATTTCTTATAAGGAAGGCTTGCTAACAACTAACTATCCCAGTTTTTTGTTTATTTGGGAATGTCTTTATTTTGCTTTGATTTTCTAACAATAGCCTTGCTGGATAAAGGATTCTTGGTTGATAGATTTTTTTTTTCCCCCCTAGAGCATTTTGAATATTTTGTATCTATCTCAGTGCCTTTTGGCCTTCATTCTTTTTGTTTGTTTGTTTGTGACAGAGTGTTTGTGACAGAGTCTCACTCTGTCACCCAGGCCTGAGTGCAGTGGCATAATCATGGCTCACTGCAGCCTTGAACTTCTGGGTTCAAGCAATCCTCCACCTCAGCCTCTTGAGTAACTACAACTACAGGCTTGTGCTACCATGCCCAGCCAATTTTTTTATTTTTCTTTTGTAGATATACAGTCTTGCTATGCTGACCAAGCTGGTTTTGAACTCCTGGCCTCAAGTGATCCTCCCACCTCAGCCCTCCAAAGTGCTGAGATTATAGGCATGAGCCACCATACCTGGCCTAGCTGTCATTTGTAAGTGATCAGTTGTTTTCCTCTTCCTGTTTTCAAGATTTTCTCATTGGCTTTGGCTTTCAATATTTTCACTACAGTGTGCCTATTTGTGGATCTCTTTATCCTGTTTGGAGTTTGTTGAACTTCCTAAAGATGTAAATTAATGTTTTTCAATAAATTTTGGAGGTTTTCAGTCATTCTTTCTTTAATTTTTTTTTTTTTTTTTTGAGAGAAGTGTCCCTCTTATCCCCCAGATTTGAGGACAATGGCTCAATGTCAGCTCACTGCAACCTCCGCCTCCTGGGTTCAAGCGATTCTCCTGCCTCTGCCTCCCAAGTAGCTAGGATTAACTTGCCTGCCACCATGCCCGGCTAATTTTTGTATATTTTAGTAGAGACGGGGTTTCACCATGTTGGCCAGGCTGGTTTCGAAATCCTGACCTCAAGTGATCCACCCACCTCAGCTTCCCAAAGTGCTGGGATTACAGGCATGAGCCACTGCGCCCAGCCCTTTCTTTAAATATTTTGTTTTGCTCCTTCCTCCCTCTCCTCTCTTTCTGGTACTCCCATTGTGTTCAATGATGCCACATATTTCTCTGAGGTTCTGTTCATTTCTCGTCACAATTTTTAAAAATCTTTGTTCTTCAGATTGCATAATCTTTATTAATCTTTCTTCAAGTTTACTAATTGTTCCTTCTGCCAGTTTAAATCTACTGCTGTACTTCTAGTGTATTTTTCAGTTTGGTTGTTGTATTTCCAATTCTAGTATTTCCATTTTTTTATAATTTCTATCTCATTATTGATATTCTGTACTTCATGCAACTTTGTCATCATACCTTCCCTTACTTCTTTAATCATGGTTTTCTTTAGTTCTTGTTATAAATAAAGTTTCAGTGCCACAAAAGAAATAGCACTTGAATATAAAATTTTCTCTTTTTTTTTTTTTTTTTTTGAGGTGGAGTCTCACTCTGTCACCCAGGCTGGAGTACAGTGGCACGATCTTGGCTCACTGCAAGCTCCGCCTCCTGGGTTCACGCCATTCTCCTGCCTCAGCCTCCCGAGTAGCTGGGACTACAGGCGTCCTCCACCACGCCTGGCTAATTCTTTGTATTTTTAGTAGAGACAGGGTTTCCCCGTGTTAGCCAGGATGGTCTCCATCTCCTGACCTTGTGATCTGCCCACCTCGGCCTCCCAAAGTGCTGGGATTGTAGGCATGAGCCACTGTGCCCGGCCTAGAATTTTCTTTTTAATTCTCAGCAAGGCAATGTACTTCTATAGAAGGGTGCGCCCTTACAGATGGGGCAATGGTAAGCACACACTTGGACAAGGGAGGGGAAGGGTTTCTTACCTCTGACGCATGTGGCCCCTGCTGCTGTGTCATTCCCTTATTGGCTAGGATTAGACCACACAGACTAAACAAATTCCGTTTGGCTACTTTAAAGAGAGCGACAGGGTGAGTGGTATGGCAGGAAAAATGGTTATGGCAGAGCAGGAAATTGGAATGAGTCAGGGTGGAGAATGAGCAAGTAATTGGAATGATTCAGGGTGGGGTAGGTAATCAGAATGAGTCAGGGTGGAGCAGGTAATTGGAAAAGGTTGCTTTACGAGGAATTTAAGTTTAAAAGTAGAAGGCAAAGAATTGAACATACTGACATATTGATTCTTTGAAGAGAAATTTAGAACTCATATCTAACAGTTCTTTTAACACATTTTTAACAGCTTTTTTGAGGTCTTTGTTAAATCTGACATCTGGTCACTCTCACAGGCAGTTTCTGTTACCTGCTTTTTTTCCTGGTGTATGGGTCATATTCACCTGTTTCTTTGCATGTCTCATATATTTTTGTCGGAAACTAAACACTTTAGATAATATGGTGTAGCAGCGCAGTACTGGTCATCCACTTCCCAGGGTTACCTTTGTTATTTGGTTATTTGTTTAATGACTTGATGGATTTTTTTTCCTTTTGAGACAGGGTCTCACTCTGTTGCCCAGGCTTGAGTGCAGTGGTGTAATCATAGCTCATATCGGCCTCAACCTCCCTGGGTCAAGTGATCCTCCCAAGTAGCTGGAACCACAGGCATGTACTACCACACCTGGCTAACTTTTTTACTTTCCTTTTTTTTTTCTCTATAGAGACAGGGTCTCTTTGTGTTACCCAGGCTGATCTCAAACTCCTGAGCTTAAGCAGATCCTCCGCCTCAGCCTCCCAAAGTGCTGGGATTACAGGCATAAACAACCACACCTGGCCTGGATGGATTATTTTAGCATAATCTATTCCACCCTCTTCCCCTCCGAAGCAAGTGGCCTCTGATGTTGCTTCTTAGGGGATGCAGCCTTGGATATGCTCACAGACACCCTGAGATGATGGTGGTTTGAGAAGGTCTCTATTTGACCATCTTTTTCCCTGACCACACCCATTTGTTAAGCTCTACTAATTGTTAGTTGATTGCTGTATTTTTCACGCTGTCTCTCTCTCTCTCTCTTTTTTTTTTTTTTTTTAAATAAAACCTATACCTGATACAGCTCTATTGTTCCCAACATTCCCCTGGGGCATAAATTGTCCCAATCAGACTAATCCAATCAAATTCAGGCTCATTTTTCAAGAGGTAGGTCCCAAGGTCAGTGTTTGAGATTTGTTCTGATCCCAGAAGGACACCTCTCAGTGGTCTCCTTCCCTGGTTCTTTCCAGAAAACTAGCCAGCCTAAAGTTTAGCCTACATCTCTAATGAATCTACCCATCTCTTTCCAATTATCTTTCACCACAATCTCTACTGTTTTTGAGAGCACCCTTAGGCTTCAACCTTTCCACATTCAGTTGCCGATGAAGTCAGTTCTATTGGGAAGAGATTTGGAATTCTCTGTGCTGCAGCCTGCCTCACCTTCCGGGCGAAATCTCTGTGCCATTGCTATATAGCTAGGGGTGGGATAACCCATGCTTCTCTCTGAATGACACTCCTGCCTTAGGGGCTGAGCACTCAGTGGAGGAAAAGTAGCCTCAGGTCTTTTTGGCTTGCTTCTCCCACCATAGAAACTCTGTCTTTTATTTTATTTTATTTATTTTTTTTGACAGGGAGTCTTGCTCTTGAAAGGACACAAAGATAGATGTGTACCCGCCCCCCTGCTACACCTTTGTTCTGCTCTCTAATCTTTGCACATACCAGAGATTTCGTAAGTTCTGTGAAGTACCTGTTTTTCTGCACGTACCAGAGATTTTGTTTTGCACATACCAGAGATTTTGTAAGTTCTGAGGCAAGGTCACAAGACGTGTTTAAGTAAGATAAACTCTTGCTGCCATAAACCTGCTCTCCCGCCTCAAAGGTTGAACCGAAATATCAGAAATGGCGGGAACCAATCATAGTTAGCCAAATCGCCTTGTTCAAACACTAGCCAATCATATATCTGATTTGTATAATAACTCTACGCCCACTTTTCTTAGACTATATAACACTGCTCGGAGCTCAGTGGGGGAGCTCTCCTGCCCGTCTCATTTCGCGAGCGAGTGAGTTCCAGGTTCGAACCTGTAATAAAGATCCTTGCTGCTTAGCTTTGACTCTGGACTCTGGTGGTCTTCTTCGGGGAATAAACGGTCTGGGCATAACACTCTGTTGCCCAGGCTGGAGTACGGTGGCACAATCTTGGCTCACTGCAACCTCTGCCTCCTGGGTTCAAGCGATTCTTCTGCCTCAGCCTCCCAAGTAGCTGGGACTTCAGGCACCCGCCACTAGGCCTGGCTAATTTTTGTATTTTTAGTACAGACAAGGTTTCGCCACGTTGACTCGGCTGGTCTCGAACTCCCGACCTCAGGTGATCCACCAGCCTCGGCCTCCCAAAGTGCTGAGATTACAGGCGTGAGCCACCACATCCAGCCAAGGGACTTCTGTCTTATGAGCCGGAACAAAGAGGCTGAGGACCCCAGGAGCCTCAGTGGTGCCATGCTCACAGCAGAGTGGGGGCTGGGTGGAAGGTGGGAGGCCTCACCTCTTGGACATGAAACTGCCTTTGCAAAGTTATGACTGAGACAGTGAAAGAGATCTAACTTAATTGACTCCATCTTGCTTCTAACCTCCAAGCTGTCCTTGTTCATTCCCGGGCGTAGGCTGAACTAGCTTTGGGAGACACTTAGTTTACAGTTTAAAACAAAGACAATAACAGCCCTTTCCCAAGGCAGACCTCCTTGTCTGGGGACTAGATTGCCCTTATAGGACTAACACGAGCTACAAGATGAGAGATTATGGTTTAGGAGTCATGCCGGTGGAGGCTACAAGATTCTGATCCCTCTCTAAACTGCTCCTGAGATCAGTGCTTGAGATATTTTGCAGACCCTACGCTTGATGGAGCAGCTGGCACCATCTAGTTGGATAAACTGGCTCATCTAATCTTGTGGCCCCCATCCAAGAACTGACTCAGCACAAGAAGACAGCTCCGACTCTCTATGATTTCATCCCTAACCAATCAGCACTCCCGGTTCACTGGCTTCCCCCCACCCACCAGGCTGTCCTTAAAAACTCTGCTCCCTGAATGGTCGCGGAGACCGATTTGAGTAATTAATACAACTCCAGTCTCCCATACAGCTGGCTCTGCATGAATTACTCTTTCCCCATTGTAATTCCCCTGTCTCAGTAAATCGGCTCTGTCTACGCAGTGGGCAAGGTGAACCCCTGGGGCGGTTACAGGCATACTTGCCCAGAACAGTGCTTCACCAACCAGTAGCTGGGGACAAGGTGAGAAATTCTGATTTCCTGCCCCTCCTGGGAAGAAATCTTTCCTACTGGGAGCCGGAGGGAGGGGACCTTTAGTCTGGAATGGAATTTCCATCTTTTTGAGCTCAAGGGGTGGGGAGCAGGTCTTAATTTCAATACCACAGACTCTCACTGTTCTCATTAAATTTGAGTAGATTTGTTGAATAAATGTTTATTCATCTTTTGAAATGCCTTTAGGACCATTTCCAGAGGGTGTCTGGCTGTGGTGAGCTTCCCGCCCCCGGTGGACAGGAAGCATGAGGAACTATTTCTTTGCTGTGTTAAGCCCCTAAGAGGAGAGTTTTCGTTATGACAGCAAATCTAGCTCAGTGCTTCTCAAACTTGAGCATTCATTGGAAACATCCAGAAGCCTTGTGAAAATTGGGCCCTACTCCAAGAGTTTCTGATTCAGCAGATCTGGGTTGGTGTCTAAGAATTCACATTTCTGGCTTTATTCTTTTTTGGTGGGAGGGACAGAGTCTTGCTTTGTTACCCAGGCTGGAGTGCAATGGCATGATTTCGGCTCACTGCCACCTCCGCTTCCCGGGTTCAAGAGAATCTCTTGCCTCAACCTCTCGAGTAGCTGGGATTACAGGCACCCGCCACCACGCCCAGTTAATTTTTGTATTTTTAGTAGAGATGGGGTGTCGCCACATTGGCCAGGCTGGTCTTGAACTCCTGACCTCAAGTGATCTGCCCACCTCGGCCTCCCAAAGTGCTGGAATTACAGGTGTGAGCCACCGTGCCCGGCCAGAATTCACATTTCTAACAAGTTCCCAGGGAAAGTCCATGCTGGGGGGTCCAGGGATCACACTTTGAGAACCACTGCTCCAGCCCATCCTCTCTGATACTGGTGGATAAATAATAGTACAATAGTGTTTATTTCATAAGCCAGTTACAAGTTATTGCATTAAGATCTGAAAAGCAGTTAGAGTCGTGTCTGGCACACAGGCAGCCTTAATAATTAACCATTATTAATATGTCCCAGGATTTTCTTTTTTTTTTTTTTTTTTTGAAACGGAGTCTCGCTCTGTCGCCCAGGCTGGAGTGCAGTGGCACGATCTCGGCTCACTGCAAGCTCCACTTCCCGGGTTCACACCATTCTCCCACCTCAGCCTCCCGTGTAGCTGGGACCACAGGCGCCCATCACCACACCTGGCTAATTTTTTGTAGTTTCAGTAGAGGTGGGGTTTCACCGTGTTAGCCAGGGTGGTCTCCATCTCCTGACCTCGTGATCTGCCCATCTCAGCCTCCCAAAGTGCTGGGATTACAGGAATGAGCCACCATGCCCGGCCTCTTACCTGTTTTTCTAAGTCAGCATGCTGGCCCCCGCAGATCTGAAAGGAACTCTGTCCTGTCTGCATACAGACACAGGGGCCTTGTGACTAAAGATCCCTCTGTTCCCATTGGGGCTGGACTAGGTGTTTTGCTTCTTAGAGAACCAACAGACCTCAGTCACGTTCCCAACATGATGTTAACGGGAAGTAAGCGGAAGGTAAACAACTGTCAAATGTCTTCCTTGTGAGCAGATTGTATAAACGGAAAGATAAAAACCGAGCCACGTCAGGCAGAAGGCGGTGCCTGTGTTCTCTGCTGAATCCCAAGCCCTTCTTCCAGTTTCATAAGCATTCAGGAGGTTGTCAATTGTGGTCCCAAAGGAAACAATCTGGGGAGAAGGTCAGGGCAGATCCCTTTGGTTTTTTTTTGGTTTTTGTTTTATGAGAGAGAGTCTCGCTCTGTCACCCAGGCTGGAGTTCAGTGGCGCGATATTGGCTCACTGCAAACTCCGCCTCCCAGGTTCAAGCAATTCTCACGCTTCAGCCTCCGAGTAGCTAGAATTACAGGGGCTCACCACCTCGCCCGGCTAGTTTTTTGTATTTCTTAGTAGAGACGGGGTTTCACCATGTTAGCCAGGATGGTCTCGATCTCCTGACTTCGTGATCCACCCGTCTCGGCCTCCCAAAGTGCTGGGATTACAGGCTTGAGCCACCGCGCCCGGCCTTTGTTTTTGTTTTTTCAAGATGGAGTCTTGCTCTGTCGCCCAGGCTGGAGTGCAGTGACATAATCTCAGCTCACTGCAACCTCTGCCTCCCAGTTTCAAGTGATTCTCCTGCCTTGGCCTCCTGAGTAGCTGGGATTACAGGCATGGGACACTGTGCGCAGCACTGATGTTCTCTAGAATGTAAGTGCCAGGTGTACAGGGACCTTGCCTGTCCTGTCCCCTGCTCTACCCCGACTCAGGAATAACGCCTTTCCCATAAGAGGTCCTCCATGAGTGCCTGTAGAATGAGTGAGAGAATTCCCAGATAAGAACTGGATAAGAGGGGCCTGTCAGTGCGTTCTGTGCTCACCAAGTGTTGTTTATGTTACCAGAAAGGGGTCCAGATCCAGACCCCAAGAGAGGGTTCTTAGACTTCACGCAAGAAAGAATTGGAGCAAGTCCATCAAATGAAAGCAAGTTTATTAGAGAAGTAAAGGAATAAAAAAATGTGATGTGACTTGGCTGTGTCCCCACCCATATCTCATCTTGAATTGTAATTCCCATAATTCCCACGTATCCTGGGAGGGACTCGGTGG
The DNA here is from genome assembly GCF_008728515.1 of Papio anubis. NCBI lineage: Eukaryota > Metazoa > Chordata > Mammalia > Primates > Cercopithecidae > Papio > Papio anubis. The sequence continues at coordinate 15,809 of NW_022159992.1, read as the reverse complement.
GAGGTAATTGACTCGTGGAGGTGGGTCTTTCCCATGCTGTTATTGTGATAGTGAATCAGTCTTACACGTCTGATAGTTTTATAAAGGGGAGTTTCCCTACACAAGTGCTCTCTTGCCTGCCACCATGTAAGACGTGCCTTTCGCCTTCCACCATGATTGTGAGGCCTCCCCAGCCACGTGGAACTGTGAGTCCATTAAACCTCTTTTTCTTTATAAATTACCCAGTCTTGGGTATGTCTTTGTCAGCAGCATGAAAACAGACTAATACAGAATGGCTATTCCGTAGGCAGAGCAAACCCAAGGGCTGCCTGATTGGCTATTTTTATGGTTATTTCTTGATCATATGCTAAACAAGGTGTGGATTATTCATGAATTTTCCAGGATAGGGGCAGGCAATTCCCAGAAAGGACGGTTCCTCCCCTTTTTAGACCATATAGTGTAACTTCTGGACATTGCCATGGCATTTGTAAACTGTCATGGCACTGGTGGGAGTGTCTTTTGTATGCTTATTAGCATACTATATATATTATATATATACACATATATATATATTTTTTCTTTTGAGACAGAGTCTCGCTCTGTCACCCAGGCTGGAGTGCAGTGGCACGATCTTGGTTCACTGCAATCTCTGCCTCGTGGGTTCAAGCGATTCTTCTGCCTCAGCCTCCTGAGTAGCTGCGACTACAGGCACGCGCCACATGCCTAGCTAATTTTTGTATTTTTAGTAGAGATGCAGTTTCACCATATTGGCCAGGCTGGTCTCAAACTCCTGACCTCGTGCTCCACCTGCCTCAGCCTCCCAAAGTGTTGGGATTACAGCAGTGAGCCACTGTGCCCAGACGCCATGATAATATATTATAATTACCATTAAAGAGCAGTGAGGATGTCCAGAGGTCACTTTGGTCGCCATCTTGGTTTTGGTGGGTTTTGACCAGCTTCTTTATTGCATCCTGCTTCATCAGCAGGGTCTTTGGACCTGTATCTTGTGATACCAGACTTGCCGACCTCCTATCCCATCCTGTGACTTAGAATGCCTTAGCCGCCTGGGAATGCAGCCCAGCCAGTGTCAGCCTCATTTTACCCAGCCGCTCTTCAAGATGGAGTCACTCTGGTTCAAACACCTCGGTCAGTTACACAAAGGAAGCTCAGAAAAGAGTAACTCCTCCGAGGTCTCCTGGGGTGTGGTGTGGCCAGAACCACTGCTCAAGTCCAATTAGATGAATTAAGTGCCTGCAGCCTCTGCCAGGATGAGAGCCTCTCCCCTCAGCGCCCAGGGCATGGTGATGTTCTGCCAGGCAGAGGCCGCTGCCCGGGGAAGAAGGCCAGACTCCAGAGAGGGCGGAGAGGGCACCTTGCCACCCGCTGGTCGGGCCGAGGCTGGATGCCCACACCCTGGACATTACGGGAGAGAGACGCTGGAGGCAGCTGCCTGACAATCCTGAGCTTGGACACAAAAGGAATTTGGAGTTTTCCACTGTGAACCAGACCCTGGGTTGTGGTTGGAGAGACCCCAGTTCAAATCCCAGTGTGTAAAAATAGAGATAATAGCTGCTGCAAACATGTGTTGTGTGGATTGAATGAATGTGCTTGTGAACGGTCCCTAGGAGGTCCTTCCCCACTGGCCTTTCCCAGACCTGACCCGGGGCCTGATCCCCAGGAAGCCTACTTCCCTGCACCCCCAGCCGGGAATGGATTCTTCAGAGAGAGGCTGGGACACGGGAGAACTGGGTGACCAGGGCAGAGTGTGATCATGCCCCAAATAGGTTGCTTTTCCAGCCTGTCACTTTTTCCCACAGTTGCTGACCTAGAGACAGCTGGAAAACTGGCTGGCCCGAGGGGAAGGGATGGCAGGGAGGGCACAGAGGGACACCTTGACCCTGTACCCCCTCCCACCTCCCAGGGTGCCAGTCTTCTGGTGGGGGCTGCCTCAGAGTGGAGGTCGGGGGTTCTGGGACACTTAAGGCAGGGACAGTGGCTCTTGGAGCTGCACGGGAATGGGGCGTTGTTTAAAACGTGGCTCTGGGGCCAGGCACGGTGGCTCACGCCTGTAATCCCAGCACTTTGGGAGGCCGAGGCGGGCGGATCACCTGAGATCAGGAGTTCCAAGCCTGGCCAACATGGTAAAACCCCATCTTTACTAAAAATACAAAAAAATTAGCCAGGCGTGGTGGCACATGCCTGTAATCCCAGCTACTCAGGAGGCCGAGGCAGGAGGATTGCTTGAGGCCAGGAGTTCAAGACCAGCCTGGGCAATACAGCAAGACTCTGTCTCTACAAAAAAATTGAAAATTAGCTGAACATGGCAGCATGCGCACCTGTGGTCCCAGCTACTGTGGAGGATGAGGTGGGAGGATCACTTGAGCCCAGGAGGTCGAGGCTGCAGTGAGCCATGATCACATCACTGCACTCCAGCCTGGGCAACAGAGCAAGACCCTGTCTCTTAAAAAATATAAATAAATGTGAAATGATAAATTAAAAAATAAAATGATGTATCTCTGACCCCACCCCCAGAGAGTCCATGTCTTGGGGGACTCGAGGCAGGCCCTGGAGTCTTTATCATAAGAAGCCCCCCAAATAACCCTGCTGCAGACCCCAGGCTACACTGGCAGAGGAGTCTCCTCCCAGTTCTACCCTGGCTCCAGGTCACCCTAAGCTCCTCCCTTCCCTTCTGCTTCAGTTTCACCTGCTGTCAGATCACAGAGGAACCAATAGCGCTTTTTAGGAGCTTTCAGCTGAAATCTCTGCCTCACAGTCCGCACCGCTGCCGGCTCTGACTGTTCCTCCACCTTGGCTTTGCCCAGGGATCTGTCCTGTCTCCTCTGCAGCTGGCCTGAGCCAGCCCAAGTCAGCCGTCTCTGCCGGGCCCCTCTTCTCCAGCAGCTCAGTTAGCCCCCGTCTTGGGAGACACAGGGCAGGCAGTAAACTGCTGGAGGAGGAGGAGAAGGAGGAGGAGGAGGAGGAGAGCGAGGAGGAAAAGGGGACTGGGAGAAGGAGGAGGAGTAGGGGAAAGGGGAGGGGAAGAGTAAGGAGGAGGAGGAGGCAGAGGGGGAGGAGGAGAAGCAGAGGAGGAGGGGGAAAAGGAGAAGGGGGAGGAGGAGACGGAAAGGGAAGAAACCTGGTCTCCATGGGCAAACGGGGCTTGACCAGCGGGTGGGGCCTGCTTGGGGGCGGGGTGCGGGGGGATGCAGGGTTGGCCAGGCCATCTCTGCTCCACACACAACCATGTGCAGGATGCCATGTGGCTATTTTTACCCCTGCCGAGGAAATAGCCTGATTTATGTGAGGCCTGGTCCCGTTTGTTCGGGCCTGTGTTATAAATACACCTGGCCCCACACTCGTGTTCACTTGGACAGAGAACTCAGGCATTGGCCTGCACAGCCTCTCTCTGGCCTCCCTCCCCGCCTCACCCTGCCATGCAGCCTTGTTGAGAAGTCCTTCTGTTACCTTAGGGAGCTAGTGACACAGGAGCAGGGCAGGACCCCCACAACCAGCAATGTCAGGCACCACCAGGTGACGGTCAGATGGTTGAGTTTTTTTGTTGTTGCTTTTTGTTTTTTGTTTTTGAGACAGGGTCTCACTTTGTTGCCCAGGCTAGAGTGCAATGGTGTGATCTCGGCTCACGGCATCCTCCGCCTCCTGGGTTCAAGCGATTCTCCTGCCTCGGCCTCCCGAGTAGCTGGGATTACAGGCGCTCACCACCACACCCGGCTAATTTTTGTATTTTTAGTAGAGACGGGGTTTCATCATGTTGGCCAGGCTGGTCTCGAACTCCTGACCTCAGGTGATCACCTGCCTTGGCCTCCCAAAGTGCTGGGATTACAGGCGTGAGCCACCATGCCCAGCACCTGCCCCAAAACTTTTTAATGAACTTTCACTCCTGCTCTAAAACTTGCCTTGGTCCCTCACTCCGCCTCATGCACCTCAGTGGAATTCTTTCTTCTGAGGAGGCAAGGATTGAGGTGAATCCACATGGATTCACCAACACTAACACTTCCCCGATATATCTCCCCACTGCTGCGCCCAGCTCACCTCAGTCCCCAAGGCCTCAGTGTGAGTGAGTTTATCAGATGCATTCAGGAGTGGCACGTGTCTGGGAGCAAGCTCTGATAAGGGAAGAGAAGGAAAGGGGCTTTGGATTTGAGGTCCACACTTTCTTCAAGGAACAGGTTTAGCTGGGCATAATGGCACACCTGTAATCCCAGCACTTTGGGACGCCAAGGCAGGAGGATCGCTTGAGGCCAGGAGTTCGAGACTAGCCTGGGCAATATAGCGAGACCCCCATCTCTACCAAAACAAAAAAAAATAGAAAAATAAGCCAGGCACAGTGCTGCGTTCCTGTAGTCCCAGCCACTCTGGAGGCTGAGGTGGGAGGATTGCTTGAGCCCAGGAGTTTGAGGCTGCAGTGAGCTATGATAGCACCATGGCACTCCAGCCTGGGCCACAGGGTGGGACCCTGGCGAAGGAAGGAAGGAAGGAAGGAAGGAAGGAGGGAGGGAGGGAGGGAAGGAAGGAAGGAAGGAAGAAAGGAAGGAAGGAATTGATGTGGGTGAAATTCAGGCCAGGCTGGACAGACAAGGGCAATTTTCAGGCCAGGCAGCTACTGTCAGACATCACCCTCTTCTCTGAGGATCCCTGGTCCTACCTTAGCCTCCCAAGTAGCTGAGACTACAGGCATGTACCTCCATGCCTGGCTAGTTTTTGCTGCTTCTTTTTATTTTTATTTATTTTTTTGATAGAGACGGGGTTTCACCATACTGCCCAGGCTGGTCTTGAACTCCTGGGCTCGAGCAATCCACCAACCTTGGCCTCCTACAGCACTGGGACTAGAGGCATGAGTCATCGTGACCTGCCTATTTATTTATTTATTTATTTATTTGTGTTAGGCTCTTACAGTGAAGCAGTGGAAGTGGAGAGAGAACAAAAAAATCTGTAACTGGTTGTGATCAATTAAGTGTAACCACCACTGCACTCGGGCCAGTTCCATCGAGTTCATTATGAGGAAGGAGAGAAGACGGGAGAGCTTTCTACTTTCTAGACCCTGGGGTTTGTGGGGAGAGGAAGGCCGAGGGAGGAGAGGAAGAGATTGGATACAGCACCCTGCTATGGGTGTCTCCATCTGGACTGCTGCTGGGAGGGGTGGTTGTTCTCTTGTTTTTCTTTTTTAGACGGAGTTTTTTTGCTCTTGTCACCCAGGCTGGAGTGCAGTGGTGTGATCTCAGCTCACTGCAACCTCCGCCTCCCGGGTTCAAGCGATTCTCCAGCCTCAGCCTCCCAAGTAGCTGGGACTACAGGCGCCCGCCACCACGCCTGGCTAATTTTTGTATTTTTAGTAGAGATGGGGTTTCACCACGTTGGCCAGGCTGGTCTCGAACTCCTGACCTTAAGTGATCCACCCTCTTCGGCCTCCCAAAGTGCTAGAATTACAGACGTGAGCCACTAAGCAGACTGCTCCTCCATCCTGGGCTGGGAAACATCAAAGCAGATGTGGGGCCAGCATGCTTACAGCGGGGACATCACTTCCCAACAGCCTGAAAAACTCCCATTTACCCTTAAAAACTCACCAGACCTGGCCGGATGCGGTGGCTTACGCCTGTAATCCCAGCACTTTAGGAGGCAGAGGCAGGCGGATCACGAGGTCAGGAGTTCAAGACCAACCTGGCCATCATGGCGAAACCCTGTCTCTACTAAAAATACAAAAATTAGCTGGGCGTGGTGGCAGGCGCCTGTAATCCCAGCTACTTGGGAGGCTGAGGCAAGAAAATCGCTTGAAACTGGAAGGCGGAGGTTTCCGTGAGTGGAGCTTGAGCCACTGCACTCCAGCCTGGGCGAAAGAGCGAAACTTTGTCTCAAAACAAAATTTTTTTTTAAAAAAACAAAACTCATCAGACATCTTTCTGCAAACCCCGCCATGCCAAAACTCTCATAGACAGAGCTAGCTGCCCCCCACTGTGGGTCCCCTACTCCATTATCAGAGTCATTGAAAGGCCTGTCCCTCCAGCCAAGCAAACTCAGGGCAGGCAAGGGGGCCACACCCTAGGCTGTGCCAGACAGTGTGGGGCTGTGGGAGACCCAGGCGGAGCCTCTGCTCTGTCCTTAGGGGGCCTCTGAGAAGAGGTTCTAGACAGAGAAGACCAAGGGGCGGTGGTGGTGTCAGGGCTGGGGAGGAGAGGGAAGGGCTGCACCAGGGAAGTGCGAACTCCTCTCCCTCGAACCTTCCACTGCCCGTCCCTGGGCAGACACAGTCCAGGCATCACTGCTGCAGCTGTAGGAAGGACCTGCTAGGTGAGCTCATCTCTCTGAGCACTGACTGGCAAGGGAGCCCCCTTTGTAGCCAGTGTTCCTCTGAAACAGCGATGCTATGAGACGACTGGTTTCAAGTCCCTGGGGCCCCACCCTTCCTGGGCACTTGCTGTTTCCCTGCCTCCTCTTTCCCTCTGTACCCAGAAAGGAGGAGCCCCTGCGTTGAGGACTGGCCCCTTGCACTGCAGGGAGAGGAGCAGGGCCCTGACACCAATGGTGGGCACCTGGTGTCTGGCCTCAGGGATCCACATGTTTTGAGAACAGATACGGTCCCAACTTCAGATTGAGCACTGCTCTTCTAAGCATATCCACATGTGGCTGGGTTGAAGTCAATATTCCAGAGAAAAAATCCATCTGTTCCTAAAATTTCGGTTTGTTTGTTTGTTTGTTTGTTTTTCGAAGACGGAGTGTTGTTCTGTTGTCCAGGCTGGAGCGCAGTGGCATGATCTCGGCTCACTGCAAGCTCCACCTCCCGGGTTCAAGCGATTCTCCTGCCTCAGCCTCCCTGAGTAGCTGGGATTACAGGCACGCACCACCACGCTCAGCTAATTTTTGTTTTTTGTTTTTTGTTTTTTGAGATGAAGTTTTGCTTTTGTTGCCCAGGCTGGAGTGCAATGGCACGATCTCCAGTCACCACAACCTCCGCCTCCTCGGTTCAGGCGATTCTCCTGCCTCAGCCTCCCAAGTAGCTGGGATGACAGGCATGCGCCACCATGCCCGGCTGATTTTGTGTTTTTAGTAGAGACAGGGTTTCACCATGTTGGTCAGGCTGGTTGCAAACTCCTGACCTCAGGCAATCCACCTGCCTCAGCCTCCCAAAGTGTTGGGATTACAGGCGTGAGCCACCACACCCGGCCTTTAATCCTTTTTCTTTTTTTTTTTTTTCTTTTGAGACGGAGTCTCGCTGTGTCACCAGGTTGTAGTGCAGTGGCGTGATCTCGGCTCACTGCAAGCTCTGCCTCCCGGGTTCAAGCGATTCTCCTCCCTCAGCCTCCCAGACTATAGGCAAGCACCCAGCTAATTTTTGTATTTTTAGTAGAGATGGGGTTTCACTGTGTTGGCCAGAATGGTCTCGATCTCCTGACCTCGTGATCCGCCCGCCTAGGCCTCCCAAAGCGTTGGGATTACAGGCGTGAGCCACCGCGCCCGGCCAGTCATTTTTATCTTGTTTCCAAATGAAATCATACCTGAAGACAACTTCATTCTCTTGGACGAAAGAGCACTGACCTCTAGCTGATCCTAACTCACACCTCCCACCTACTCCATGGCTCCTGCTTAGACACCGGGACACTCAAAGCTGTGGGCCCTCCCCCCTCTGCCTTTCCTGAGACTTCCAGACCCCCCAGGTCAAGTTGACCACCCTTACCCCCACCCCAACATAGCTCACTGGCATCAGACGTGCTTTGCTGTAGTGTACACTTATTTATTTATTCATTTATTTATTTATTTATTTATTTTGAGACAGAGCCTGGCTCTGTAGCCCAGTCTGGAGTGCAGTGGCACAATCTCATCTCACTGCAACCTCTGCCACCCAGGTTCAAGAAGTTCTCCTGCCTCAGCCTCCCAAGTAGCAGGAGGGATTACAGGCATCCACCACCACGCTCGGCTAACTTTTTGTATTTTTAGTAGAGACGGGGTTTCACCATGTTGGTCAGGCTGGTCTCAAACTCCTCACCTCAAATGATCCACCTGCCTTGACCCCCCAAAGTGCTGGGATTACAGGCATGAGCCACTGGGCCCAGCCGTACACTTCTTTTAAAGAAATAAAAATGATCAGAAACCATAAATAGGCTTGGCTTGGTGGCTCATGCTTATAATCCCAGAATTTTGGGAGGCTGACCAGGGAGAATCCCTTGAGGCCAAGAGTTTGAGACGAGCCTGGGCAACATAGTGAGACTCTGTATCTACAAAAAATAATAACAATAAATTAGCTAGGCATGATGACGCATGCCTGTAGTCCCAGCTACTCAAAACAGAAGGAAGGAGGATCGCTTGAGCCCAGAAGTTCGGGCTGCAGTGAGCTGTGATTAAACTGCTGCACTCCAGCCTGGGCAACAGAGTGAGATCCCATCTCAAAAAAAAAAAATTTAAAACCTTAGTTTACAGGCATATATTATCATTGCAAATGATTGCTGCAAAAGAGAGTTCTCACTGTGACAAATCATGGGATCTTTAAAAGTTATCATTGATAAAAGATGACAGAGTGGGAGAAAAGAAAAAGGAAAGGAGGCCGGGCACGGTGGCTCATGCCTATAATTCCAACACTTTTGGAGGCCAAAGGGAGCAGATCACTTAAGGTCAGGAGTTCGAGACCAGCCTGGCTAACAGGGTGAAACCCCGTCTCTACTAAAAACGCAGAAATTAGCTGGGCATGGTGGCCGGTACCTATAATCCCAGCCACCTGAGAGGCTAAGGCAGGAGAATCCCTTGAACCTGGGAGGCAGAGGTTGCAGTGAGCCGAGATTGCGCCACTGAACTCCAGCCTGGGCGACAGAGCGAGACTCAGTCTCAAAAAATAAAAATAAAAAAAAAAGGAAAGAAAAGAAAAAGTTACCTTTTCTTTGGAGCGGTGGGGTGGCTGTGCGGGGTTTCACCCTGTTAGCCAGGCTGGTCTCGAACTCCTGACCCCAAATGATCCGCCCGCCTCAGCCTCTCAAAGTGCTGGGATTACAGGCATGAGCCACTACGCCTGGCCGAAAAAGTTATCATTGAAATGAAATTGAAAACTTCAAATCCTCAAGGAATTTGAAGATCTCTCCAAATGCATTTTCACATCCCTGTTTTGAGAGCTATCTCTGGGAAACATCGCCCCCACCCACACACAGCAAGACCCCAAGGTCCAGGACCACCTCATTGTGTAAAGTCCAGGACAGAGAAAGCACCTGGTAAATGCTGATGGGTGGTTTTTTTTTTTTTTTTTTTTTTTGAGACGGAGTCTCGCTCTGTCACCCAGGCTGGAGTGTGTGGCGCAATCTCTGCTCACTGCAAGCTCCGCCTCCCGAGTTCACACCATTCTCCTGCCTCAGCCTCCCGAGTAGTTGGGACTACAGGCGCCCACCACCTCACCCGGCTAATTTTTTGTATTTTCAGTAGAGACAGGGTTTCACCACATTAGCCAGGATAGTTTCCATCTGCTGACCTCGTGATCCGCCCACCTTGGCCTCCCAAAGTGCTGGGATTACAGGCATGAGCCATCGCGCCCGGCCACTGATGGGTGATTAAGTGAAGGAAGGAAAGATCTGGAGTGCAAGCAGGGGATGAAGACAGATGCAAAACATTGGTTCAGAAGGTGCCCCTTCCCACAGTGGAGTGGAGGAATCTCCAAGGCAGGGGTCCGTGGTCCCCAGCTGGTCCGTGGCTTGTTAAGAATCAGGTCGTGCAGCAGGAGGTGAGTGGCAGGTGAGGGAGCATTACCGCCGGACCTCCGTCTCCTGTCAGATCAGCAGTGGCATTAGATTCTCACGGAGCGTGAACCCTATTGTGAACTGCGCATGCGGAAGATCTAGGTTGCCCGTTCCTTATGAGAATCTAATGCCTGATGATCTGACGTGGGACAGTTTCATCCCCAGACCCTCTGGCTCACTTCTACCCCCAACCCCAGCTCCATTCTTTGAAAAATTGTCTTTTTTGAAACTGGTCCCTGGTGTCAAAAAGGTTGGAGGTGCTGGGCGCAGTGGCTCTCGCCTGTAATTCCAGCACTTTGGGAGGCTGAGGGGGGCAGATCATTTGAGGTCAGTAGTTCAAGATCAGCCTGGCCAACATGGCGAAATCCTGTCTCTACTAAAAATACAAAAATTAACCAGGTGTGGTGGCGCATGCCTGTAATTCCAGCTACTCAGGAGGTTGAGGCAAGAGAATCGCTTGAACCTCAGAGGCAGAGGTTGCAGTAAGCTGAGATTGTGCCACTGCACTCCAGCCCAGGCAAGACAGCGAGACTCTGTCTCAAAAAAAAAAAAAAAAAAAATGTTTGGGACCACTAGAGGACAGGCAGGTGGAAGAAGGAAAGAGAGAAGTGTGAGGGGCGTTTTGTCTGCCCCTGAGCTCTCTCACATCCGCAGCCCAGGGCAGGTACGGCTGGACTTGGAGGGTGGAATGGTCTGGGCAGAGATCAGTTTGAAACTTCAGCCCTGGAGTGAACTGGAGCTGGGGCTTTATCTTTCTCCTTTTCTTTATTTTAACTTATTCTTGTGTTTTAGTTTTGTAAAGATAGGGTCTCACTATGTTGCCCAGGCTGGTCTTGAACTCCTGGGCTCAGGCAATCCTGTCACCTCAGCCTCCCAAAGTGCTGTGATTACAGGCATGAGTCACTGCACCCAGCTCTTTCCTCCTTTCAAAAACAAGAAACCTGGCCAGGCATGGTGGCTTATGCCTGTAATCTCCACATCTTGGGAAGCTGAGGTGGGCCAATCACTTGAGGCCAGGAGTTCAAGACCAGCCTGGCCAACATGGTGAAACCCTGTCTCTACTGAAAATACAAAAATTAGCCGAGTGTAGTGGTGCACGCCTATAATCACAGCTACTCAGGAGGCTGAGGCAGGAGAATCGCTTGAACCCGGGAGGCGGAGGTTGCAGTGAGCCAAGGTCGTGCCACTGCACTCCAGACTAGGTGACAAAGTGAGACCCTGTCTCAAAAAAAAGAAAGAAAGAAAAGAAGCCTGAGTCACAGGAAGAGGCTTCTCTCCAGCCCCTGGGAAGCAGAGGAAGCCCTGGCTGGGACAGGCTCCCAAACTCAGGGGTCCTGCTGGGCGCCTGCTGTCACTCTCAGTACGGACCTGGCAGAAGGCAGTGGCCCATTTATGACACTGCACCCCGCTAAGCAGGCAGAGCCTCTGGAGCCCTTCTGCAGCTGGAGGTTCATTTCCTTCCTGATGTCATAGTGCTCCAAGGTGGCACAGTGAGGACGGGAGCCTAGGGAATTGTCATCCACCCTGGAGCCCTTTCCGTCTCTCAGCTGCTGTCCCAGCCCCGCATCCCAAGAATTCCTGCAGAAATCGGTGGGCCCTGGGCTTCCTGGATGGGGAACCACAGCCCCCGAGGCAGAATGGCACAAACCCTCCAGTGGGTCCCGTTCTCTTCTCCCAGGGATCAATGAAGCCCAGGGCGTGGGGGCTCAGCCTCGGTGTCCCGGCCCCTCTGGTCACACAGCAGCTATTGCTATGGGGTTGGGATGCAGGGAGGAAAAGCCCAACGTCCCCCTTCCCACCCCAGGCCCCAACTTCTCTGTATTTGTTTATTTACCTTGGAAAAGGCCCCGCGGCCCAGGCAGGAAATGGGCCAATTCCAGGAGGCCGGGCCAGGGAACAAGGAGCTACATTGTGCTCGGGCGGTGGCTCCCCACCGGGGCCTGCCCGGAGCCCAGAGAGGGGGGTCTGCATGGGGGCCGGGCAGGAAGGAGGCGTGGGGCTGAGGGGCTGCCAGTGCTCCTGTGAAAGGGCTTCTGTGCGGGGGGTGGGTTGGGGGCTGTGGCTTCCCATCCCACCTGGGAATGAACAGAGGCTGGACATGGGGGGAGGCAGACGCTGGGCTGGGGCTGGCCCCCGGTCGTGACCCAGGGCCCACCTGGCACCGACCTGCTTGCCCAAGGTAGACCCTGGCCCGGGAACCCCATCTCCTTGGGCTGAGATCCCACCCTGTGGCTGGAGAATGTTCCTGCCCTCAGCCTCCCTTCTGGGGGTCTCAACTCCTGCCAGGCAGCTGGCCTGACCTCAGGCTGCCCCTAGCCCAAGGCCGGGGGCTGGAGAGCCCTGTGGTCAGAGCCCTGCCCTCCATGCCCAAGCCCAAGCTGGCACTGGGGCTGATGTCGTCATGGGAGCGGCTTGAGGAGGGCTGAGCCCTCCCTGACCACAGACTCTTCTTTACTGACAGGCTATCGTCCGTATGGACTGATCATTCATTCACTATTCATTCATTCAACACACTTCCTGTCTGTTCCATGCACACTCCCCTTCTCTCCACTTCTGGCCCCGTTTCCTCTAATCCTTCATTCCTTGGTTCCCAGAGGGTTAAATGTAGATCCATACGTCACCTCTGGCTCTGAAGATCTCTGAAGGGCTGGGCGTGGTGGCTCAAGCCTGTAATCCCAGCACTTTGGGAGGCTGAGGCAGGTGGATCACCTGAGGTCAGGAGTTCGAGACCAGCCTGGCCAACATGGTGAAACCCCATCTCTACTGAAAACACAAAAATTAGCCAGGCGTGGTGGTGGCGGGCGCCTGTAATCCCAGCTACTTGGGAGGCTGAGGCAGGAGAATCACTTGAACCTGGGAGGCAGAGGTTGCAGTCAGCCGAGATCACGCTACTGCACTCCAGCCTGGGCAACAAGAGCAAAACTCCATGTCTCAAAAAAGCAAAACACAAAACAAACAAAAATAAATAATTAAAAAAATAAGAGTCTCTGAAGACTTCCTGCTACTTTCTGAGTAAGGCCCTGCAGGGTCCATGCCCCTCCTCTCCACCCTCCACTTCCCACCGGGCTCTTCAGGCCCCAGCCTAGATAACACCAGGTTATTCTTGGTTTCCTGGGGACTGGGTGTCAGGAGGGAAAGGTGGGGGGAGTGTCAGAGAGGGGATGGATTTCTCCCACCCACACTCGGGGAGGCCTCCGGATGAACATGTCCTTCCAGCTGATGGACCTCAGGATTGGGAGAAAGATCGGGGCCAAGAGACGGGCACAACAGTCACCTGGTTTCTTTTCCTTTCTTTTTTTTTTTTTTGAGACTGAGTCTCGCTCGATCACCCAGGCTGGAGTGCAGTGACATGATCTTGGCTCACTGCAACCTCCACTTCCTGGGTTCAAGTGATTCTCCTGCCTCAGCCTTTCGAGTAGCTGGGATTACAGGCGTGCACTGCCATGCCCAACTAATTTTTAGATTTTAGTGGAGATGGAGTTTTGCCATGTTGGCCAGGCTGGTCTTGAACTCCTGACCTCAAGTGATCTGCCTGCTTTGGCCTCCCAAAGCGTTGGGATTACAGGTGTGAGCCACCTCACCTGGCCACCTGGTTTCTTCCATGACAGCTGCCTCTCTGCTGAAACAGCATTTCCCACCCCCACCCATGGCATCGCTCTCCTGCTGCCATTTTCATCAAAGACTGATGTCACCTGGCATGCTTTTAGGATTTTTTCTGGTGATTTTTTTTTTTTTTTTTTTTTTTTTAATTTTAAAGATGAGGTCTCGCTATGTTGCCCAGCCTGGTCTCAAACTCCTAAGCTCAAGGGATCCACCTGCCTCTGCCTCCCGAAGTGCTGGGATTACAAGCATGTACCACCATGCCTGAACCACATTGCATGCAGTTTATTTATTTATTTATTTATTTTTTGGTGGAGTCCCATTCTGTCACCCAGGCTGAAGTGTAGTGGTGCGATCTTGGCTCACTGCAACCTCCGCCTCCTGGGTTCAAGCAATTCTCCTGCCTCAGCCTCCCGAGTAGCTGGGATTACAGGCGTGAGCCACTGTGCCTGGCCTTTAAGATTTGTCTCTTTAACCATTACACCTGTAATCCCAGCCCTTTGGGAGGCCGAGGTGGGCAGATCACTTGAGTTCAGGTGTTCAAGACCAGCCAGGCCAACATGGTGAAATCACATCTCTACTAAAAATACAAAAATTAGCCAGGCATGGTGGCAGGCACCTGTAGTCCCAGCTACTCGGGAGGCTGAGGCAGGAGAACTGCTTGAACCTGGGAGGTGGAGGTTGCAGTGAGCCAAGATCGCACCACTGCACTTCAGCCTGGGCAACGGAGTGAGACTCTGTCTCAAAAAAAAAAAAAAAAAGTGTCAGGTGCTGGCAGAGACACTGCTTTTCCCTAATTGACCCATTTGGTCTTCACGTTAACCGTATTTTATAACAACTATCATTTACAGATAAGGAAACTGGGCCAATGAGGAGGTGAGAAATCACTCAAGGCTGCCAGGTACAGTGGCTCATCCCTGTAATTCCAGCACTTTGGGAGGCCAAGGGAGGAGGATTAATTGAGGCCAGGAGTTTGAGACCAGCCTAGGCAACATAATGAGACTCCATTTCTACAAAAAAAATTTTTAAAATAGTGGGGTGTGGTGGTGCATGTGTAGTCCCAGCTACTCGGGAGGCTGAGGTGGGAGGATCACTTGATCCCAGGTGTTTGAGACAGCAGTGAGCTATGATTGCACTACAACCTGGGTGATGCAATGAGACCCTGTCTCAAAAACACACACACACACATAGACATACACACACAAATTGCTTAAGGCGAGCCTGGTGTGTCAAGCCCCTGTTCTGAGCACTTTGCTTATATTATCTCCCTTAATCCTTCCCACCACCCCACATGCTAGATACTGGGATTAATTTAGTTGAGCTGTAATACATCAATACTGTATGAAATGCTATGCAACATCTAAAAGGAAGACAGGTGGAGCTTTTATTTATTTTTTATTGTACTTCTTTTTTGAGACACGGTCTCGTTCCATGACCCAGCCTGGAGTGCAGTGGCACGATCATAGCTCACTGTAGCCTCAACTTCCTGGGCTCAAACAATCCTCCCACCTCAGCCTCTCAAGTAGCTGGGACTACAGGTGCACGCCACCACGACTGGCTAATATTTTTGTTTTTGTTTTGAGATGGTGTCTTGCTAAGTTGCCCACGCTGATCTCAAATTCCTTTTTTTTTTTTTTTTTTTTTTGCTTTGGAATGATTTGGAACTCCTGAGCTCAAGTGATCCTCCCACCTTGGCGCCCAAAGGCCTGGGATTACAGGCATGAGCCACTGCACCAAGCCCAGGTTGAGCTTTTAAGGTATTCAAGATTCACTAGGTGAAAAAAAAGAGCGAATGGTACATATATTCGCTCTTTTTAAGGGAAGCACAAGAAAACTCCTATTTTGTCTCTGTGTGAATACAGGGACATAGATGCCTAGAAAAGTGTCTGGGAAGAAATGAAACCAGACTGGCCACAAAAATCACCTCTGGAAAAAGGAGAAGACTTTCAGTTTTTGCTTCATATGTTTCATGTACCTTTTTTTTTTTTTTTTTTTTTTGAGATGGAGTTTCACTCTTATTGCCCAGGCTGGGGTGCAGTGGTGTGATCTCAGCTCACTGCAACCTCCACCTCCTGGGTTCAAGTGATTCTCCTGCCTCAGCTTCCTGAGGAGCTGGAATTACAGGCATGCGCCACCACGCCCAGCTAATTTTTTGTGTTTTTAGTAGAGACGAGGTTTCTCCATGTTGGCCAGGCTAGTCTCGAACTGCCGACCTCAGGTGATCCGCCCGCCTTGGTCTCTCAAAGTGCTGGGATTACAGGCGTGAGCCACCGCGCCCGGCCATATTAGTAAAATATGGCGTAAAATATTAGTAAAATATTAGTAAAATATTAGTAAAATATTAGTAAATAGGCGGTGGCTCACGCCTGTAATCCCAGCACTTTGGGAGGCTGAGACGGGCGGATCACGAGGTCAGGAGATCGAGACCATCCTGGCTAACGCGGTGAAACCCCGTCTCTACTAAAAAATACAAAAAACTAGCCGGGCGAGGTGGCGGGCGCCTGG
>NW_022159991.1:0-516 GCF_008728515.1 Papio anubis | reverse complement strand
GAAAGTAAATACTTTCTAAAATTGAGTCTGCCATATTGCCAAAAAAATAGAAGTCTACAAATTCTCTCTCTTCCTAGCTGTCTCACAAATCCAAAACTTCAGTAGTTACTGATTCCACTGCCGTATCTAATTTTCCTTCAACATTTTTCTTTAATGGCACTACTTCCCATCCACCTATTTGCAACAAAAAATTGAGCAAAGGCTCCTTCCTTCCTCAAACTTTCACATCTTAGTATAACTTTCATTGATTCTAAGTTCTAAATATCTCTTACGTTTGTTCTCTCCTTCATTCTACCTACAATTGCCTTCACAATTCATTATTTCTTTTTTTTTTTTTTTTTTTTTTTTGGGAAGGAGTCTGGCTCTGTGGCCCAGACTGGAGTACAGTGGCCGGATCTCAGCTCACTGCAAGCTCCGCCTTCCGGGTTTACGCCATTCTCCTGCCTCAGCCTCCCGAGTAGCTGGGAACACAGAGGCCCGCCACCTCACCCGGCTAGTTTTTTGTATTTTTTAGTA
>NW_022159990.1:0-517 GCF_008728515.1 Papio anubis | reverse complement strand
ACTGGGTATATACCCAAAGGATTATAAATCATGCTGCTATGAAGACATACGCACACGTATGTTTATTGTGGCACTATTCACAATAGCAAAGACTTGGAATCAACCCAAATGTCCATCAGTGACAGACTGGATTAAGAAAATGTGGCCCATATACACCATGGAATACTATGCAGCCATAAAAAACGATGAGACCGTGTCCTTTGTAGGGACATGGATGCAGCTGGAAACCATCATTCTCAGCAAACTATTGCAAGAACAGAAAACCAAACATCACATGTTCTCACTCATAGGTGGGAATTGAACAATGAGATCACTTGGACACAGGAAGGGGAACATCACACACCGGGGCCTATTATGGGGAGGGGGAAGGGGGGAAGGATGGCATTGCGAGTTATACCTGATGTAAATGACGAGTTGATGGGTGCTGACGAGTTGATAGGTGCAGCACACCAACACGGCACAAGTATACATATGTAACAAACCTGCACGTTGTGCACATGTACCCTAGAACTTAATA
>NW_022159988.1:0-518 GCF_008728515.1 Papio anubis | reverse complement strand
AAAGAAGTCTGAGAAATATATTTAGTTACATATACAGCATATTGGGAATCACTAACTATATTACAAGGGGTTTGAGGCCAGTCTTGTAGAACCATAAGAATGGCAAAAAGTTCTCCTTGTTGTACTGATTCAAATGGATAGTGAGAAATTTTTGAATTGTCTGAAATCCAGTATCCAGCCTTTCCATTGCTTGAAGCATCAGTAAAAAAGGTGGGACCTTTAACTGGAGTGAAGAGATAGGATTATATGGCAGTAAAGAATATTGTTGCAGAAAAGCAAACAATTTATTATTAGGATAATGCTGAGAAAAAGAACCAGTATACTCAGCGCAAGCCACTTGCCAACCCTCATGAGTTTCCAGCAGAGATTCAATGTATTGATTAGATAATCGGGTAATAATTTTTACAGGGTCAGCACCAAGCAACTGACGAGCTCGATGTCGTCCTTTAATAATTAATTCAGCCAATTTATCAATATATGGGTGAATTTTCTTAATGGCTTTATTAGCCAAAAACAGC
>NW_022159987.1:0-518 GCF_008728515.1 Papio anubis | reverse complement strand
TACTAAAAAATACAAAAAACTAGCCGGGCGAAGTGGCGGGCGCCTGTGGTCCCAGCTACTCGGGAGGCTGAGGCAGGAGAATGGCGTGAACCCGGGAGGCGGAGCTTGCAGTGAGCTGAGATCCGGCCACTGCACTCCAGCCTGGGCGACAGAGCCAGACTCAGTCTCAAAAACAAACAAACAAACAAACAAACAAACAAACAGAAGCACGACGCTGAGTGAGATCAGCTAGACACAAAAGAATCCGTGTTATATGACCCCATTTATTTAAAGTTAAGAAGAACACAGGAACCAGGCACGGTGACTCACGCCTGTAATCCCAATACTTTGGGAGGCCGAGACAGGTGGATCAAGACGTCAGAAGTTTGAGACCAGCCTGGCCAACATGGTGAAACTCCATCTCTACTAAAAATACAAAAAACTAGCCAGGCGTGGTGGCACATACCTGTAATTCCAGCTACTCAGGAGACTGAGGCAGGAGAATCGCTTGAACCCAGGAGGCAGAGGTTGCAGTGGCA
>NW_022159986.1:0-519 GCF_008728515.1 Papio anubis | reverse complement strand
ACTAACGAGCAAAATAACCAGTTAATATCATAATGGCAGGATCAAGTTCACACATAACAATCTTAACCTTAAATGTAAATGGACTAAATTCTCCAATTAAAAGACACAGACTGACAAACTGGATAAAGAGTCAAGACCCATCAGTCTGCTGTATTCAGGAGACCCATCTCACATGCAGAGACATACATAGGCTCAAAATAAAGGGATGGAGAAGATTTACCAAGCAAATGGAGAACAAAAAAAAGCAGGTGTTGCAATACTAGTGTCTGATAAAACAGACTTTAAACCATCAAAGATCAAAAGAGACAAAGAAGACCATTACATTAATAATGGGAGACTTCAACACTCCACTGTCAACATTAGACGGATCAATAAGACAGAAAGTTAACAAGGATATACAGGAATTGAACTCATCTCTGCAGCAAGCAGACCTAATAGACATCTATAGAACTCTCCACCCCAAATCAACAGAATATACATTCTTCTCAGCACCACATCGCACTTATTCCAAAATTGACC
>NW_022159985.1:0-519 GCF_008728515.1 Papio anubis | reverse complement strand
GGGGAGGGATGGCATTGTTCAGTTCCCACCTATGAGTGAGAACATGCGGTGTTTGGTTTTCTGTTCTCGCGATAGTTTGCTGAGAATGATGGTTTCCAGCTGCATTCATGTCCCTACAAAGGACACAAACTCATCCTTCTTTATGACTGCATAGTATTCCATGGTGTATATGTGCCACATTTTCTTAATGCAGTCTGTCACTGATGGACATTTGGGTTGATTCCAAGTCTTTGCTATTGTGAATAGTGCCGCAATAAACATACGTGTTCATGTGTCTTTATAGAAGCATGATTTATAATCCTTTGGGTATATACCCAGTAATGGGATGGCTGGGTCATATGGTACTTCTAGTTCTAGATCCTTGAGGAATCGCCATACTGTTTTCCATAATGGTTGAACTAGTTTACAATCCCATCAACAGTGTAAAAGTGTTCCTATTTCTCCACATCCTCTCCAGCACCTGTTGTTTCCTGACTTTTTAATGATCGCCATTCTAACTGGTGTGAGATGGTATCTCAT
>NW_022159984.1:0-519 GCF_008728515.1 Papio anubis | reverse complement strand
GAGCTGAAACTGGATCCTTTCCTTACTCCTTATACGAAAATTAATTCAAGATGGATTAGAGACTTAAATGTTAGACCTAATACCATAAAAACCCTAGAAGAAAACCTAGGTAATACCATTCAGGACATAGACATGGGCAAGGACTTCATGTCTAAAACACCAAAAGCAACAGCAACAAAAGCCAAAATTGACAAATGGGATGTAATTAAACTAAAGAGCTTCTGCACAGCAAAAGAAACTACCATCAGAGTGAACAGGCAACCTACAGAATGGGAGAACATTTTTGCAAGCTACTCATCTGACAAAGGGATAATACCCAGAACCTACGAAGAACTCAAACAAATTTACAAGAAAAAAACAAACAACCTCATCAAAAAGTGGGCAAAGGATATGAACATACATTTCTCAAAAGAAGACATACATACAGCCAACAGACACATGAAAAAATGCTCGCCATCACTGGCCATCAGAGAAATGCAAATCAAAACCACAATGAGATACCATCTCACACCAGTTACA
>NW_022159983.1:0-520 GCF_008728515.1 Papio anubis | reverse complement strand
GAGGCAGGAGAATGGCATAAACCCGGGAGGCGGAGCTTGCAGTGAGCTGAGATTGTGCCATTGCACTCCAGCCTGGGCAACAAGAGCGAAACTCCGTCTCAAAAAAAAAAAAAAAAAAAGTAACACACTAAGGCTGGCATGGTGGCTCACGCCTGTAATTCCAGCACTTTGGGAGGCCGAGGTGGGCACATCACCTGAGGTCAGGAGTTCGAGACCAGCCTGGCGAACAGAGTGAAACCTCGTCTCTATTAAAAATGTAAAAAATCGGCTGGGCCTGGTGGCTCACGCCTGTAATCCCAGCACTTTGGGAGGCTGAGGCGGGCAGACCACGAGGTCAGGAGACTGAGACCATCGTGGCTAACACGGTGAAACCCCGTCTCTACTAAAAATACAAAAAAATTAGCCGGGCGTGATGGCGGGCGCCTGTAGTCCCAGCTACTCGGGAGACTGACGCAGGAGAATGGTGTGAACCCGGGAGGCAGAGGTTGTAGTGAGCCGAGATCGTGCCACTGCACTCCAG